>NC_056732.1:310185475-310377975 GCF_019279795.1 Protopterus annectens
GGGTCATGTCATGGTGTGACAATGTTGCAGACAGACATCCAATTGCATGGGACATGTCATGTGCCATGTCACAACATGTGCACCCAATGCAGGGGCATAGGTCACAGTGGTAACACCTGTGCTCTGGCCAGATCACAGCTCACTATGTGGTACTGTGTTCATACTGCAGAGGCATACCAATGCATACTACACATGCAGCCATTGTGGAACACCTACACCATTGTAGGCATAGTTGACTGCACATAACACACCAATGGGTTATGTGGTGTCATGCCACTCTATACTAACGGTTGTATCTACTGTACATGGGTGGTGTGTGTGTCGGATGGTGCAACCTGTATACCGTGACTGGGGCACACCCAGGTGTGCATGTCATACCTGGACACATGGGGAATATCAATACACCGTATCATGCCTTTTACTAGCAACAGACTTACCTGCGACAGGCCCTTGTCTTTGCGACACGCCAGACGTACCTGTATAGGGATGACACAAAGGTATGCACATTATCCATTACTATCGCCACAGTAAGCATTCTGCATGTCACATCATGCACCTGTGTGTTCGCATGTGCTCTGCACATGTGCATACACAACATAGCATACTGTAGTATGCATCTTGTGTGGCCATATACCTGGCATGTGTTGCTATATTATGTGTTGTACTATGACACCCACTCCTACGTTGCTTGTCATACAAACATGCAACACTGACTTACCAGGCAGCTCCGAGCTCATTGTTTGGGTGACACCCACCTCCACGATGGACGCGAGGGTTTCAGCGTGTTGTTCCATGGGTGTCCCCAGACTGGCCAAGAGCTCCTCCATGGCTGTGAGTGGGGGCTGGGTTGGTGGCCCACCACCTGTCCCACCTTGTTGTCTGGCGATTGCAGCGGCACGCTGTCTCGCATGCCGGATTAGGTCTGTGCAGTGCCTGCGGATCTGTTGATATGTGCGGTTGTGGCCACCCAGGCTGTTCACCCTCCTGCGCATATCCTGCCACATCTCCTCCCGTTGTTGTGCCTGCAGTGGCACATGGCTAAATAAGATGTCATAATTGTCATGTAGTAATGGTATGATCACCTCGTCTTCTTGTCGACTAAAGGCAGGCAGCCGGGAACGTGGCATTATCTGTAAGACATAATGATGGCGGCAGGTCACATTTACACTGCTGTGCTGGCATACTGCTGGAAATACATTGCTATGACATGTACAACATCTGCACAGTAATCTGTGCAAGGCATCATGGCAGTGACACAGCCGATGTGTTGCCGTCACACCATTGAGCAGTGGGTGTCATATCATATCTGTGTGTCACCTCATCACACTGTACACGCACCATGTTGATGTTAGCCTGCTGTGGACATGTGTACCTGGCTGCACCTGTGTCCATATCAGTTGGCACGGGGCCCCATGTGACAACGGTTCTACTGTTCACCTGGATGCTGTGTATATGTCAGTAGACATCACGTCCGTGGCCATTATGAACATCAGCGGTGGCACTGTACACATACACATGGACACCTGCACATGCATGTGTTGTGCCATGTACATCCACATAGCACTGTACGGGTGTTGGACAACTTGCCACAGCTCACTTGTGTTGCACATGTGATACACACAGGACAATGTGTAACCATGACACATTAGCAGGAAAGGTCATGCATAGCATGTACACACGCACATTGTCCACTGCAACACACAGCACCTGTAACACCACAATTTGCATCACCGCCACATTACTGCTGTGTATGGTTGATAGTGACAGTGCCTTTTGTCCATCGCACCATGTAGGACTGTGATAGCTCATGCAGCCTTGCTGGGCAGAGCTGCATGGTATGGCAGGGTATGCCACATACATGGCACTGGGATGTGATCCACCTGGGGGGTAACGATATTGGCAGGGTGGCTGTCCATTCCATATGTCATTGCTATGTGTATATGGACATTACACATGTCTATCAGCATGGTGTGGACACTGGGCTTATGCAAGGTAGGCTGCACGCTGCTTGGTGAGGGTGTGTCTGGTGCATGCAGGTATCACACATCCATGCATACACTGTAACCCTAACAGGTGCTATGTGCTGGGATATTGATCAACACGGTGCTGTATGTGGACACACACTGCTATCCTGTGCACATGGATGGTTGCCTGGACTGATGTGGGTACCACATATGTCTACATCCACTGCCTGCTGCCACCCCCATGTCTGCTGGTGCACTGCACACCGCCATCCCTCCCTCTGGAAACGTGGTGTTGGGCACAGCATAGGTATCCATGTATGGGGACAGGGATGTTCACATAGCAGGGGCACTGATGGTATCGTCGATCTGACCATACACGTATGACACACCCCTCACACATACAACCCATTCATTATGTTGTTCACAACGGTGACACAGCTATACTGCAATGCCGGAGACATTCACAGCCGTACATACACAGATGCATGCACGTCCATCTGTGGCATGGCCTGGACTATTGGTGTGGTTTGGCACATAACGTGTTTGACTGCGGCTGGCGCAGACCTACTGTGCACATGTCTACACAGTAAGCCTGTTCTACAGTAGGCATCAGTGATGTGCTGTGCACATATCATATCTGCACATTTGGTTGGTGTCCGTCTGTCCACGGGCCAGTCGTGGGACACACAGGGATGTTGTTGAACATATATGCATGCAACCCTGTACTGCTGTAATGCTAGCTTCTCAGGTGCTAATGTGTCATAGACATGAACACCATACCCGCACATGTGGTTGTGGGTTGCCACCCATACCCATCTCCTCCTGTGGGTTGCTATCATCCCACACCCTCTTTGTATTGTATGTTCAGGCTATGCACCTGTGTGGGGCTTGTGGGCATGCAATGCAGTACTATGTGCCTTTGCACCCATCGCAGAAAAAGTCACACAGGTACACTGGCAGCCGTACACTTCACAGCTTGATGTCGGCACATCACATGTTGTACACACATAACACATCTCCTGTGGGACATGGTCAAATGTACAGGCATGTGCAGCAGTCACATGCCCCTGCTACACCTACATGAGGGCAATGCAGGACATGTGGCTGTACAGCTTCTGTCACATGTACACGGGCAATGCCCCCCTACCTACATCACGTGGTACTGCCTGTGGGGTATGTGCGTCTACATCCATGCTATGGCCATAGATGACAGTTGTACATCGATATGTGCAACATACCTCATTGGGAGTTGTCATGTGCACATGTTCAACGTGTCAACGCATTGTTTGTGTCTGTCAGACGGTCATTGTTGTGCATGGTTTACATGGCAGCCATAGCGTACTGTGTGTGATTCCAGGTACTTCATTGGGCTACCAGCATTGTACATTTCACAGCACATTCCAGCCATCACGTAGCCATCCTAGATGACAGTGGAGGTGTTCTGCCATGTGCACATATGTCACACAGTACGAGGGTGACTGACACATTCTCAGGACAGGGTTCTGACTGCTGTGGATGTGTGTGATGTTGTCGACGACCATGACTGTGCCAGATGGTGTCATCTGGATGTGTAACATTCACAACACACACCTACCTTCACATAGCAACACATCATCCACAACAATGGACATTCCTGCATGAATACTGTGTGCAGTATGTCTGTATGACCACTGCATGCACCACTGGTAGCCACCAGCATGGCTGCCAACAACAGCAGTGTGTATCCTGTGTGAACATGGGTTACACCATTCACAAAACACCTGTGTCAGATGGCCCTGTTGTGGGTCACAGTGCAGTTCCACACATCATGTAACAGTATACATCGTGCACCAGTATGTTGCGGACATGTGAACGGCTGTGCAACTCAACATATGCACACATGACACATCACCTGGTACACCGTGTCTGTCTTAACACCTGCTATTGTGACCACCCTGTGATGACATTGTACAGGCCACATGGACTGGGACATGTGATGGCTCAAAGGTGTATTCACCCTCCTGGTGTGTGTCTAGACAGGTGTACCATAGGCAGTGGTCTGCACGCAGGGATACTGTACATTGGCCTACTCTGTCACTGGGACTGTTAACTATGGTCATACTGTACTTATGCAGGCATGTGGTATTTGTCCAGTATGACAGTCGTGGTCAAGCACACTACTGTGGCACACATGACCTGCGGACATCTGCCTAGGGTGTGGGACCCACATATACATCTTCACATGCTATGCTGCCTGTGCAGCGGTGTCACATGTCTGTCTCCGGCAGGGCTGTCACAGGCAGGCATGGCAGTGATGGTGATGTGACAATGCTTGCACCCTCCACTGTGCTGTACACAAGCACTGCACACACAGTAAGGCATGCATGACATTTATCTGCTGTGCCTGGGACCTGCCTCCATGCCCTACACAGCACACATGCCAGTCCAGATTGTACACAGATCATACCTCCCAGGCACATACCTGGACTGCAACACACACGGGTGAGTGGATCCCACATCACACAGTGATTTACACACATACTGTATATTCCCGAGAAAACAGTGCATCATAGGTACTCCATGTTCAGATACCCATGTTTGTGACCACTACACACATTGTGACACGCGACGAAGAGTACACTGTACACCACAGGTTACATGCTGGCTGTGTTGTCATACTGTACATTGCACCTCGGACAGTTGCTACTGCCATGTGCTGACAGCAACACACACTTCCCTAGTATGGACTCCCATGTACCCACACATGCTTGGCCATGCACTACACATAGCTGGGTGACACATTACACAACACATACCATACCTACACTACCCTCGGCATGCACCATACCTCCATGTGTCTGTGTGCTATACCTATGGACATCCCCCCTCTGTTTGCTGAACATCTATGCTTCGCGGCCCTGCTAGCGACACCCTAGACACACACCCATCGCAGCATACATGGTACATGTGCTCAACGGCCGCTACTACCGACGTCTGCTGACGGGGGTAGTTAATGGCATGGCACCCCGGCAGCTGGACAGTATACGTGACTATGCTGACACATATCACAGTGCACTTCCGCTACATGTATGCACTGGTAGGGACCATGCTATTCCACACAGAGACATGGTGGTACTGGACTTTTCACAGACGCCACAGTGGTATTCCTGTTCCATGCACATGTGCTGTATGTGCACATGTGCAGGCTGTTGCACGGTAGTTATGTTCAAATGTGTGTGTTGCATCGCTTGACAGTCATGGTGGGTGGGTCCTCATGGTCCGTCACATGCTCCACAGCTAGCTACCTACACATGACTGCCATACATTGCAGTGTGGGCCCTCACGCAGTGTGGTGGTATGTCTGTGTTGTTTGGCTACATCCACATTCAATGTAGCATATAACAGTCATCCAGGCATTGCCAACACAGATGTTGCTGGCATCATGCCTGCCAATGGGGTACCTACCAACAATACATACTCTCACTCACTACAGGGTTCCAATCCATAGATGGACATCGCATTGCCCCTGTGGACACATCCATGGTACTGCCATGCACACGTTATGTCCTAGGACACTGTCCCAATGTCACCTCCAATCTCCGTAGCTGTTATATCCCACCAACCTGGTTGTTATGTGTCTCTGCAGCAACCCACTGAATTGACTGCTAGCCCATTCATGGACGTTGTGTACCTTGACCACCACACTACCGCATCTATCACACTACACATGGGTGGTACTGCATTGCACGTGTGGGACTGCATTTGTACACCCATGACTGGGCCATTCAGTATGGCATTGGGCCACATCCTCACATCCATGCTTCACACACTCATTGACAACCTCCATGCCTTTACTGGCACCCTTGTTGGGCTTCTGTACGCCACAGCACACCACATCCACATGCTGGCCACCTGTCATACCATTGCATGGGTGGTTGGTGTGGTACAGAGGGTAACAGATCAGACATTATCCCCTCATTTCCCTTCACCACCATTCCACATTCTGGTATTGCCAATGTACACATCCACCATCACATCATACCCTGTGTCTCAGGATGTTAGGCCATGTGACTCCTGGACAGGTCACACAGTGGTGCAAGCGTATCATGCTACCTACAACATGTCAGGTACATGTGGCATTACACAGTCCTCAGTCATGTGGCCCCTCATGTTCACTATTTGCTTACATACACAACATGCTGTCACGGAGTACTCTCCATGCCTACATATCCCACATCTACATACCTGGCAGCATTCTAGCTCCACCTGCTCATACTGCTAACAACCATACAGGTGTCTGTGTGGCAGATATATCGTGTAGATGTCATTGCATCAGATACATCACACATAGTGCATACACATCACCTTTGCATAGCGACAGTCATGCACTGGGTATCACATGGATACTGTCCCTATACATGCATATCACATTGTACATGGTTGCTGTACACACACATGCCCCACATGGTGCTGTGGTTGCCATATTCCACTGTGGCATGGGTACACATCTGCAGGGCCACACATATCTGGACTATATGTCTTGATGGTACATTGGCTGCCCTTGTACCTGTGCCATACACACATGTACGCACAGGCAGTGTTACAATAACACATTCGTGGTGTACCTTCCACAACGCCTACAACTTTACATGTCACGGTATAGTCATGCCGTGATGTATACCAGGCTCAGACAGTTTACATATGCAGATGACTGACGGGGAACACATCTGTATTCACCTGCATACCACTTACACAGGGATGTCATCTACTCTGCCATGGGCCATGTTCTCCGCATTACTGATGCATGTAGTACTCCTACATGTCGTTTGCAGTGGGCAGGGTGAATGGAGCACTCCTGCATATGTGCACACATGCCACATTGCTCAGCCTGGGCATCTGTGTGACCTCCGCAGACTGGACACACACCATGCTGTGGGACATAGGTCCTGTGCACATCCCACAGGGACACACTGTGACACTGGTCATGTGATAGCTCCCTTGCTGATAGGGTGGCACATACACATGGTACCACCACAGCGGCAGTACTGTGTAGACATGCAGTTGACATCCACCTCTGCTGTTCAGTGGACACTACCATGGGGGGGGTGACACTACTGTGTACATTGCACATGTGTTTACACACGGACCTGCCAGACGTCATTGTTGCACACATTGCACCTGCTATAGATCGTTTGGACATGGTTACTTGCTGTTCCTTCCATTTCGGGTGGCTATTCTACTACTACTCTGTCCCATATGTGCAGGCCATACATGTTCTGTTTATGTACATAACACTAGGCCATACCTCCATCATGCATGCTATGCCTGTGATACTGTGTATGATGTCTGAACATATCCATCATGACAGCTTTACATTGCACATACTTGACATAGTCACCCGTACTGCGAGGCATACGTGCACGTCGTGTGCACATTCCGTATGACATCGATGGTATATGCACATACACATATGTGCTGTGACACTATACATACATGTCCTATCCCCTGCTGTGGCACTTCATTGTTGGACATCCACTGCCAGCATCGGCGTGGGTGGTGGCATTGTTCTGTGTTTTAAATCCCTATGGCAGCCCTTGAGTTATCCCGGCTGTGTACATGATGTCCCACTGCTGTGCACACGTTGTCCACAGTCGTTGGTATGCTCCGCGGATTAGCACTACATAACCACCTTTCACCACTCTCTGCTTTATGGACAGGTATCTTTACTTACAAACACCATTCACATACAGTGCAGATTCGTCATACATATCATGCGTTATACACCAGTACATCTCGTGGGTTCGACATACCTTTCCTGTGTTGTTTTCCATATTCCGCTGAAATCTCGCTGGTTACAACAAAACAGTTTGTTTCACAATAAAGTGTTTGTTCGGTATGAACATACAGTTTGAATATCGTGGGAGTCTTCCTTATATCCGTCGTCACCTGCGGCATGTGGGTTCATCATGCCAATAGCTGTTCCTCGGTGTGTACTTATGCGCATATCACCTATGCATCTCCTCCATTCGTACGGTACGCATCGGAACTAGGGCATGTTTCATTCCTCATCTGGCCGTTGGTTCTTTGCACTACCTTCGTGGGGATGGTATGTATTGTGTTATGTTATGTGTGACTGCAGCCGCTATGTGTGGCGTCAGGTACATTTCGCTGTGGTGTTAGCCGTGGATTGTGTGTGTTGAGTATGGTATTATGTTCGACATGTGGGTGTCCGTGTCCTGGCGGCGTCTGTCATTGGCGTTGTGCATTCGGATGTGTAACATAGCTCTTGTATTCATGTACACAACGGATGCAGGTATGCATCCGCTGCTGATAGTATTTCCCACACGAGATGTTGCGGGTATGCCGCTCTCATTGACTGCCTGTATGTTTATGCTGCTATTTCGGCTTGTATTCCTTTGATTTGTGCGATGGGGTATATCGGCGGCTGTGGGTGACGGGTACGGGTTGTGGCCCTTGCATTTATACATACACGGTATGCTTGTGTGTGTGCTCCATCCCTGCTTGGGGAGCTGCAGGTTACCTGTCTGTTGTTCTAGGAGTGTTGGTTTTGTTGATGTCGTCTGCTGTCGGTATCGCCTGCATGTGTGCTTCCTGCATGTATTCCTCCATCACATCGGTAGTATATCTGTGGTTGTTCGTACGTGCCGACTATCCCTTGGCATTTTGTCACTGATGGTTACGGTCATTGTGGTCCTGTACTTGGGACGGCCTGTATGCTACCGGTTGCCACCTATTCGGGTGGCGATTGCTTGTTTAACACTCGTGGAACACACAGCGGTATTTACAGGACGGTACGTGGCCAGGATCGGTGCCAGGGGAGCACATGCGTATTTCCGCGGTACATGACTGTTGCTGTGTAAAGTTGCCGATGTATCGTGTTGACATTACCATATCGGCGCCATACATACGGTCATGGTTTGTACATGCGTCCTTTGCATCTCATGTTGGCTTTGCTCCTGTGGTACATTCTGGGACATTTCCGCTTTGCATCGTTTTACGTCGCCACGCGCCTAGCCAGTGAGGAGCTCTCTGTACTACTTTGTGAGTACTGCTGTACATACACCTGTGGTTCCTATACTGTATGCCTACACATGTTATTCCACTCCGCCTGTCACATGTCACCTACATACACATTTTACAGTGGCACACATTACACCCGCTGGCGGAACACACGACACCCTCACCTCACACATACACATACTGCCGCTTCGCGGGACGGCTGCACACAGTACCTACGTTGACCACATCGCCGGCGGCGGTGTCTACCTCCGCCCTCATATCCTTAGCATATTCCCCGCACATGTCCTGTTACTGTACCGTGGTCTGGCGATCGTCCCAACTCGCGACTATGCATTTCTGTAGGTTGACCTTTCCATGGGTGGCGTTCCCTGCTCTGTCCACCCTCCCGGATAGTCGGGTTGTCGTTCACTATGTTTACTATGTAGAGATTTCGCGTCTTACTTCTCTGTCACCTTGCATCCCTGTGTTCCATGCTCCGCTGGCTGTTGGGTGTGCAGTGTTTGGGTGCTACCTATGTTGGAGTCACACATGGGACCGCACATACAGTACACATTACGGGCGGCCATGTTTGTGTGCCATCCATTTCACTGTGTGTGCAGGTAGGGAGGTGTCGGTCCATGGGGCCTACGCTGTCAGGGTATGTGCTATACGTTCCCTCTTTGCCAAGGCATAGGCATATTGGGTACGCCTCCGTCTGCCTACTGGGGCTGGCACAGTGTGTTCATGGTGCTGAACGCCCTGTGCCTGTGCTTGCCTTGGCAGTTGTGGCAGGCTTGGTGGCCCTACACCATTATGTCCCTGCAGCAGCTGTTTCCGCAGGATCATATTATGTAGCATAGCACATACTATGAATATGTGGGCACATGTGCCTGGAGAGTACTGCAAGGCTCCACCGGATGTATCCAAGCACCAGAACTGTGATTTCAACATCCCAAACACACGCTCTATGATTATTCTGGTTTGTGCGTGTGCCTCATTATGGCATTCTTGCATGTGTGTGTGTGCATTTCTGATGGGTGTCATCATCCATGGCTCCAGTGCGTAGCCAGCATCCCCCACAAGGTGACCTTGTGTGATGTCCCCCCTGGCGAATACCTGATACAGCTGTGAGGCATGCCAGATATGGGAGTCGTGGTAGCTTCCAGGGCTGCCAGCACACACATCCATGATAATGCCCTGCGTATTGCACACGACCTGGCAATTGATGGAGGGGAATCCCTTGCGGTTTATGTAGCGTCTACCCTGCTCCCCGGGTGGTGACTTGATTTCTATGTGCATACAGTCTATCGCACCCAGTACCTCCGGGTATTGTGCCACACAGTGGAAGTGGCGCATACTGCTAGCCAACTCCTCCTGAGATCTGGGGAAGGATATATACTCATGGGCATGTCGTAACATGGCATCCAGAAACTGGTGTAGTACCCTGGATGCTGATGCCTGTGAGATGCCCATTATATCCCCGGTTGGCCTTTGAAAGGTACCTGTTGCCAGTATTCGCAAGCTTACACATACCTTTGTGTCCACTGGGATGGGCTCCCCTCTGTTGTCTCTTGTTCTCAGGCGTGGCCGGCACAGCTCCACTATTTGCTGTAACGTGTCCCTGTCCACCCTGTAATGCTCTACTATTTCCAGGTCTTGCAGCCCCTGGTAGGTCGCCCTTGGTCTGAACACTGTCCTTCTCCTCTGTGGCCTACGGTAGTTGTCGGCACCCTCCTCCGCAACTCCGTCTGTATCTAACACATACCGATGCATCACAGCCATGGCAGCACCCAACATATACATTTTAAAAGTTCCCCGTGTGTTTACATCCTAAAGTGCGGCGTTTGGGAATACGCACTGTGTGTTGTGTGCATTCACACTTTATAGTGTTGTGCTGTACACCCGGTGATGTCATTGGGTGTGTCTGTGCTGCCGTATCTGTGTGTTATCTTCCATGTTTTACCGTGGGCACTGCAACGCTGTTGCCTTTAGTGTTACATTATACTTGCCTGCATTGGTTTAGCTTTACACCTTAATTTACTGTTTGTGCAGGTTGCACCTACTATTTCCTGGAGTGCATCCTGCAGGCACATAGCATCTCATGCATTTTGTCTGCCGCCGCCATTATGCTACCTCTCTACTTGGCTGTGCTGTATCGGTTCTTCGCTCTTTGCAATTCTGCTACATCCCCTACTTTCTTTGCATTCATATGCCTCCCCTTTCCTGTTTTGCGGGATTCTGCATGTAGAGTTGTCAGCTGCCGCCAATTGCCCTTCGTGTGTTGATTGGTGTTGATTGCTCATTACGACTCCAATTACACTGCTTCCGCATTTCCTCATTTTCTCCGCATCACCTTCCTGTATCCGTGGTTGTAGACGGGCCGGCCGTCGCATGACTGGGTTGGGGAATGCATTCATCCTCGTACACATGCATCTGTGCGCGCGTTCTGTACTCTCAGCGCATCTATTTCCTCAAACGCCGGTGCTGATGCTGTGATGTGCATTGTACAGCCCCTGTTTGCTGGGCTCCAATGTGCTTCCTCCTACAGTGGCACACTCCTCTGCGATTGACATGTATTCCCTCTAGGCCACTCCTTGGTGTATTACCGCTGCGCCATTTGATGCAGCCTTACGCCAGCGGGGGTTTTGCGATTCAGTATTATCTGCCTTATTTGCATGGCATTGACTACTAATACATGGTTACGGCGCCGGACACCACCGCCACTCCTTGGCAACCCTTGCGCTGTGGTTGTGGCTTTCCATGCATACTATGGTGTATTGTAGCTGTGATGCTGATGTGTCTTATACTGCTCTGTTATGACATTGTCATATTAATTCATTGTTCCGCACCTTCCGCGGACATGTCCTGGGGTTCTGCTCTGGTTTTTGCGTACATACCATTTATGTCGTTATTTACGTTTTCTGCATGTTTTCCTTTGACATTCTCGGTGTCTTTCCCCATTGGCATGTTGCACCAGTATGACACCTGATGTTGGCAGCCTTCCGTTACTCCTATGTCATGTTTGGATGACTGTAAACCGTTTTTTTTTGTTTACATTGCCGTGCCGTTATGCTACGCCTGCGCCACTTTGGGGATCGCTATTTGCCTTCATTTGCATGGTGCAACACCGCACATGGGGTGTTTAACATACCTACGCCGGAGGCGGCGCAACTCAGGCGTATGCCGGTGGTGCACGTGGGATTGGATCGTACCTGAATCGCTCGGCGGCCATGTCTGGCGTTGGGGTGCCTACGCCATGCGTGCACCTGGCGCAAGGTTCATGAATCCCGGGGTATGTCAATAAAATGGACCAAATAGTCCGAAGTTCCACATATCAGTTGGTTTCACATAATGAGTTAAATCAAGCATATAGTAAAATAAAGTCTCATTTATATGAAATGTTGTTAGAAACCAGGATTACTACTGACTTGTTTAGATATTTATCTATGCCTTCCACAAGGATACCTGTTTTGTTTGCTATCCCTAAGTTACATAAAAATGTGAATAATCCACCTATGCAACCTTTGGTGGATGCTAGGGCAAGTATAACTTACCCTTGGGCAAATGGGTAGACCAAAAGTTGAAGAAGTATGTAACTCAAGAGAAATATATATGTAAAGATTCTTGGTCGTTCTTGTCACAAATCAAGAATTTAGAATTCAATGTTGACTTCAATTTTATAACAGTGGATGTGGTAGACTTATACTCTTCTATCCCCATGTGGAAGGCATCGAACGAGTCAGTAGTTACCTGAGAGCTAAAGCATTAGCCTCTGATGAGGTGGCCTTAATAGAGGAAATGCTTGACATAATCTTGTATAATAATTTCATTTAATGTAATGATAAGTTATATGTTCCAAAGACCGGTGTAGCTATGGTGTCACACTGTGGGGCAAGTTATGCCTATTTGGTAATGGCCTCATGGGAACAAGAATTTATCTTTGGTAAACAAGAAGTGAAACAGTACATCCAGTTCTACACATGTTTTTTTTGGATGATATTTTTATCATTTTTGAAGGAAATAAGGAAGCCGCTAGTAAACTAGTAGATTATTTTAACAACACTACAGATTTCCTTTCCTTTAATTATGTATTTGAAATGACCAGGATTTCATACTTGGATGTGGATCTTAGTAAAGATATGGAAAGAACGCATATGTAGCGAAAATTTATAGAAAGGCCACATATTCAAACTCTTTATTACATTTTAGCAGTTGCCATCCATGGCACCAAAAGAAATCAGTGGTGAAGGGGCAACTCGTGAGAGCTGCCCGTATGGTCACGTTGGAACAGGATTTCATGGATGAATGTAATAATTTGAGGCCAATGTTTGTTAGGAGAGGTTACACAGTGGACTTTTTCTAGTGTCTACTGGAAGAAGTAAAATATAAGAGAGAACAGGGGTTGTATAAACCCATTTTGTCCATTGGTTTACAAAGTGTCATAATAAATGACAGCGAATTACAACAAAAAGAATTATGGAATTTAAGTTTAATAACACCCTATAGTAGTAATGCATGGGAAATAATGTCAATTTTGAAAAAAAATTGGGAAATAATTAGGAGAGATCCTCACCTTTCTTACAAGGTCAAAAGCAAACCCCGGATTATTTACAAGAGGGGGACTAATTTAAAGGAATTATTACAACATAAAAAAAACACCCCACAGTGGAAGTTTGGCATGTACAAATGCCAAATGTGTAACTACTGTAAATACATGAGTACAGGACAAGACATTGAAGTTAAAAATATTAGTTTTAAAATCAAATTGAAGTACACTTGTCAGTCCAAGTTTGTAGTTTATGTAGCTCAGTGTCAATGCTATGCAGCGTTTTACATAGGTAAAACGGATAGAAGGTTAAAAGAACGAGTATACGAACATCTATATAAAATAAAGACCCTTAACAGAGACAATGCACTGGCTAGACACATTATTTCCTACCCACAGCATTAATTTTTGTTCAATGCAATTGATTCAGTTGTTGATGATAGTCGGGGGGGGGCACCCGCTTACACTTTTACTTGAGCAATTTGAGTTAAGTTGGCAAATACGCACTGGGGCAATGTTTTACCCGGGTTTGAATGAGACAATATCTTTAAACAGTATATTGAAGTTGAAAAATCTTAAACCTTAATGTGTGTATGCATTTTTACAAAATGCATTCATATTTGTGATATCTGACTTCATTTGACTCGGATATGTAAGTTTCTGACTTCTTAGTTAACTAAATAATATCATATTTTGAGAGTCAACACAATAATTTGAGATATAGTATTGTTAGTAGATGTATGTTTGTATATATATTTCTATCATCATTACAGGTAAAAATTCTGAAGCAAGGGAAGGGTTGAGATGTTCTAAAATTTTGTCAGTCATATTTGTTTTTAAAAAATGTTTTAAGTAGCAATAATGTGGATGTGCCTTTAAGACACAAGATTTTACTTAGAAGTGTCATGTGACAAAAAGGATGTGTATATATTGCTTGTGTTGAAGTTTGTTCAGTTTCTGATGAAGTCTTGTCATATGTGCAAGACGAAAAGTGCTTCATTAAACTGAGAGAGAATTAAACTGAGAGAGAATTTGCTTTGGTGTTTCCAAGCTGTCTTTTTGTTCTTCGCTAGTTTGTCTTACTTTGGTTCCTGTCTGTTGAGGTAAGAGGTCTAGTGGTACGCAGACCTCTAAACTGCTGCTGCTGCCAGGGATTGCTCTCAGTCTTCACTCTCTCTCTCACACACACAGTGTCTTCTGCTCTCATACAGGCATACACTCTCACTCGCAGACACACACACACACACACACACACACACACAAACACATACACACATACTTTGTTATTTTAAGTTTCTTTTCTTTTTTACTTTATACTCATTAAACAGCAAAAGTGCTATTTAATGAGTACAAAATAGCTCTCTCGATCTCACTGTTTACTCTTTCTCATATACAAATACACAGTCTCTTCTGCTTTCACACTCACATACATATACACACACAGTATCTTCTGCTTTCATGCACACATTCATTCACACACGGAGCCCATGGGTAGGATGCTACATATTTTTTTTAAATAAAAAAATTTTTTTATTAAATTATCATGTATGACATAGGCCATCTTACATTTGTATAAATAAAAATAAACCATAGCTACACAATCTCATTTGCAAACGTTATACATTCCAAACTGTGCTGACACAACTGTAGCTGCAAATATTATACATCACTTTTAGCATATCCAGTCATTGTTAGGCAGCCATTAACATAGCTCATTCAACTCCTGCTTTATTTTAAACGTCATTCCTCCTCTGCATGTATTGATCCCACATTTCCCATTTTTTTCTTATGTAATTTGCTCCTAGCCATTTCTAAAGATCCCACTTCCAGTTGTTTTATCTCTTTTACTATCTTTGCTACTTCTAGTAAGGTTGCTTTAGACTTTGATTTCCATTTTCTAGTAGTTGCTTTCTTGGCAGCCATCATAATTAGACTCAGCAAGGCCTTACTTTGTCTAGGCAATTCCAATTCTGTATCATAGCTCAAAAAAATCATTGCCCTAGTTACTCCAATTTGCTCATCCAGCATCTCTAACAGAGCAATCTGCAGGGATTCATTAAAGTCTGTCAACTCATTACACTCCCAGAAAATATGTTCCCATTTACCTCTTTCTTCCCCATCACACCTCCAACTTTTGCTGTCTACCTGAGGGTATAAAAATACCTATGTAAACACTTCCATGAAAAGATCTTATATCATCTAGATTTTATTACATATTTGGGAGACATACATATATCCCTCCATTGTTTCTTTGTGAATTACTTACCTAATCTCTCCTCAATCCTTCCCAACCTCCTCTGATTGATTATTATAGTTATCATGCAATATTTTACATGCTCTACTAATTATTCCTTTCTTAATGCCAACTGCTATTCTAGATTCTACAACAAAACTCTACCAGTGCTGGTCTTTCATTTAGGACCCCCTATTTCTTTCTCTTTGCCAATACTCTGACATCAATCCTTGATATGGGAGGCAGTCTTTAGCCTGCAGTCCAAATAAGTTCTCTGCATTTTCCCATTCTATTACCTTTCCCTCTCTGGTTATTTGCTCTCAATACCTTTGTCAGTTTTCTCCAGTAAATGCCAGCCCCCTCTTGCCTGTTGTCTATTGTCTATATCCCTAGTTGCAGTCATCCCTATCAGCAGAATCTCCTTTTCCATTCCCATGTTGGCTTAGATCGTAAAAGACCTTCTGCTACTTTATGAATCTAATATTCTGTATGATTATTTTTATTCTCTTTAAAGGTCTGCATCCAAAATCCAAGTCTCTCGCTATTTCTTGAGCTTTCCCTTTGTTTCATCATCATCTTTTTCAACATTGAATTATAGTTTTCTGCTTGTGCTATGTATAGGAGGCTTAACTATGTAGCTCTGAAATACCCCTTCAAATAGGGTAATCCCAATTTGCCCTATTCTATTGGAAGAACAAGCTTATCCCAGTTATTTATTTTATTTTACATTTGTTTACTGGGATAGTCCAACTGGATATATGTCCATTTTCAGTGGATGCCTGGAGAGAAAAGCTCCAGATAGACAAAATTACATAGATAACATTTAAAAGTATAAAACAAAGTATAAAACAATGTTTACAGCAAAGAATAAAAACAAAGTGATTACGTACAATGGTTCATTGCTTTCCCTGATAAGGACACACAATTCACATAGTCAGACACAATTAAAGGCAGGAGACATTAGATAGCATACAGAGCTTGGTGAAATAGTTACCTGTACGATATTTAGAGATTATCCTTTCAGTATTTAACTTAATCAAGGTTGATACACGGGCAAAGCCAGTTCATTTTGAGATACTGTTTGAGGTTACTTTAAAATAGACCTATGGAGGATTGTAGGGTTATATGGTTTGGCAATGAATTACAAGTTTTGCCAACAAAGTTGGCAAACAGGGATTCACCATCAGCATTGTTAGCTTTGTGGGTTTGGACGAGTAGTTTGCTGGCTGATTGGAGGGATCTCAAGTTGCTATAGGGCTTAATGATATTTATAAGTGAGGGGGTATCCTCGGGGTGGTACAAAATTTTGTGTGCTATTAGGAGTTGATTGAATTGAATTAGACTGGGCAGTTCTAGTCACTCTAGTTGTTTCAGGTTATGGCAGTGGTGGGTTCTGTAAGTGGAGCCAGTGGTGAATGTGGCAATATGGTTGTAGCTATGGGAGAGCTTACCTAGTTCATATTTGTTGAGGTTTGAGAGTACCGGTGAGGCATATAGAAGAGTAGAGAGTAGGTGTGACCAAACGATTGCAGTCCTAGCCAGTGGGGTTAAAAATGTTTTATTTCTATACAGTGATCCAAGCTTCTTATTGATGGTCTGTACAAGTTTTGTTGACCGTATAGGTCAAATTTAAGATTATTGTCTATGATAACACCTAGGTGCTTAGTGTGTTGATCTGGGGAGATAGTGGTACCATTGTTAGACGTGACAGAGAATGAAAGCGTGGCAGATCTGCTAGTGGGGGTGAAGAGTAGAAGTTTAGTTTTATTGGAGATCAGCACTAGGAGTTAGTTGGCAAGCCACTTCTCAATAGAGTTGAATGTATTTTTGGTTAGGGTTTGCAGTTTGGATGGGGAGGTGGCTGAGCAGATCAGAGTGGAATCATCTGCATATTGAATGCAGGTAGCTTTAGGGATAGCAGTGTCAAGGTTGTTGATAAAAATAGAGAAGAGTAGTGGACCCAGTATGTAGCCTTGAAGGTCACTAAGTGTGAGAGGTAGCTGGATGGAGAGTTTGCCCTGCCATAATGCCACCTGTTGTTTACCAGTCAGGTAGGACTGGAACCACTGGATTGCATGCTTATTGAGGAAAATAGATTTGAGAGAGATAATGAGAAGTTCATGGTTGACCATGTTGAAGGTTTTTGATAGGTCAAGAAAGAGGATGGAGAATAGCCTACTGTTATTCCTATTAACAAAAGTAGTGAAGGCTTTCAAAAGTCACAATAAATCCAAAAGAAGGCCACAGATATGGAGAGAAATGATGAAACGAACTGTTTGTACCAACTATTTATTTCCACACGCTGCCACAAATACCATTAACGCTTTAAAATCAACCATGCGTTTTTGTCCACTTAAATTAGGACTTCATCAGATGAATAAAAGAATCCCCTCATCTGTATTTATACAAGTTTAAAACAATTAATCCAATAACATTCCACCATTGTATTTCAAACAATCAAATCACAATTCAAGTGGGCTCATAAATATTCATTAGCTCATTTCCTTATACTCTATTAAATTATTTTTTTCTAATCAAAAACTTATTAATAAATAAATTAAGTATTAAGGGGCAGGATGAACTGGGCCAATCACGCAAATTGATTGGTCAGCTTACAGAATTGATTGACCTACTCACTCCGTTGTGCCAAACCATGGTAGGAAATAATTTCAATGTTGCACGAACTACAGGAAGCGGAACCAAAGGGTTAATTTTGCACAAACACAAGAGGAAAAGGGAGCTTATGGGCAACAATTTTGAAGCCGGCGACCTGCTTGAACCAAATGGTGAAACATTTAATCTGAAAGCTACCCCTAGGGTTTTTGGCAACAACGAAGTGGATTTTGGTGATGGTGAATACGTTGAAGGAGGGAATTCGGTATTTACATCGAAAACACCAATACCTTGTTTGGCACATCCAGGTACTGTTTTTGACTAGAGAGTTAAAGAGACTAGTGAATGGCTTAAAGTTAAATACAGTTTTAAGCTGGACAATGGAGCTCCTCAGGGACCTCCTAATACTGATTCATATTTCATCAAAATGGACAAAATTTCTAAACTAATGTTAAAATACCGAGTTCTATGTATTGAAAACGCTTATCTTGCAGAGTGTATTAACAAGAAAATTGTTCCAAAGGGCTTAAGAACATATAAGTACCCAAACAATGTGCAAGTGGGCTCTGACTTCCATAAGGAATTATTGGAAGTTTTTAATAATTGTGGATTGGAAATTTTAAAGTTAATAATTAAAGAGAATGTTAGAGTACAGGAAATATTACAGAAGGAAATAGATGAACTTGACAAGTACATAAAAGATGAATTGATTTTTAGTATAAAGGAAGAAAAAGACAAATATTACAAAGTTAGAAGGGATATTGATATTAAATGTAAGGATTTAATTGACAGAAAAATGAATAAATTGAAGAGAGATATACAAGAATATGAGAATAACATGAGTTACCCTAAGCCACCTTATTTTAATAAAAGCTTGTACAGATATAATCAAAAGGAGACAAGTAATAATCATATTGATCAAGAGTTTGAAGGGTGGAATAATTTTGAATACAATCAAGAATTTCCCCCTTTGGTTAGAGATGAAAGTTTTCATCATCAACAGAATAATTGGAAAGGAAATTTTTGAGGGGGGGAGGGGGAGATACTAGATTTATATGCCCCCCAACCCTAGTGGAGTAACCCATACCCAGGATATAGTTGTAGAAGGTTTTAATAATATGTATGAAGGTTTTTCCATCTACAGTTTTAGTAATATTTCACTGACTAAGGAACATTTTAGTCTTTTGTCTAAGGGTCTTAAATACATTCCCTATACTAAAGGGGATTTAACAAAAACTTTATTAGATATCAAATTATTCCTTCGGAAAATAAATTTGGAAATATTATATGCTAGGAATAATAAAAACAGAACAAGTCAGAATCATCAAGTTTTAATGGGTAAATCCATTTATAACCCCCCATTACATCCACATTAAAAATGTTGGACTCACTCTGGAAAAAGAAATAAGGGATGTGCAAAGAAAAATTAAATACAAAACCAACCTGAGTAAGGATGAAAATATAATTTTGGAAGAATTAAAATCTAATTCCAGGGTAAGAATTATGAAACCAGATAAGGGTGAGGGGATAGTTATTATGGATTTTATATATTATGAGGGAAAAATGAATCAAATTTTAAGAGATGAAGTTAAATATGCTTGTGTCTCTAAGAATGAAATAAACTTGGCATATAATAAAATTGATATTGTACTACAAGATATGTTACAGGAAGGACTGATTGATAGGAAAATGTATGCATACTTGAAAGTAGAGAAACCAAAAAATTCCGAGTATTTTTGGAATTCCCAAAATTCATAAAAATCCTGAGGATCCACGCCTAAGGCCAATAGTATCTGCTGATGGATCCAAAACCCTGCCACTAGCTAAATATGCAGACACAAAAAATAAACATATTTGGGTCCAGAATAAGGTTATCTTAAGGGACTCCTGGGATTTGCTAAGAAAAATTAAATCTGAATATTATTCGGATAATTTGCTATTTGTCACTATAGACATAATTGATTTGTTTTCTTGTATACCATATGAAAAAGGTATGAAAATGTTTGAGGAAGTTATTTTTCAAGACAAAACTATGTCACACAATGAAAAGGTAGTGAGCACAGCACTCATGGATATAGTTTTGAAGAATATTTTTTTAATTTTTAATGGTGAATTTTTTCATCAAATTCAAGGAGTATCCATGGGGGCTGCTTGTGCCCCTACCTTTGCAAATATTATTTTGGCAAAATGGGAAAAAACATTTGTTCTACACTCTAAATATAAGTCTTGCTGGTCTTTATATCATAGATTTTTGGATGACATAGTTATTTTTTGGACAGAGAGTAGTGAAAATTCGAAGAATTTATGGTATATATAAGTAACACCACTGACTTTCTTAAGTTTACTTACAAAAAATCTTATGATATTCTTCAATATTTAGATTTAGAAATTTATAAAGTAAACAATGAGTTTGAAACTAGGATACATAGGAAAGACACATTTTGTAATTCCTTCCTTCACTATAACAGTGCACATCCGTTACACTGTAAAATAAATATAGTGAAGGGACAATTTGTGAGAGGGTGTAGAATGACTAGCTTGGAGAAAGACGTCTTTGTGAAATGTGAATTACTTGAACAAATGTTTCTAGATAGGGGATATCCCAGGGAATTTATTAAAAATATCAGGTCAGAAGTTGTAAGTGGTAGAAAAAATAGATTCAAACCTATTAAGGGGATCACAGACAACAATGAGAAGGAAAATTATGAAATGGGGAATAAAGAGACAGAAAATTCAGGTGTTTATCAACAAGCCTTGGTTCTGGAATATAATGCAACTAAATACAGTATGAAAGGTACTTTTCAAAAAGAGTGGGAAAGGTTTATTTCCTTTACTGATTTGGAAGATATACCCAAGTCATTACCAAAGGTGGTCTACAAAAATTCATGCAGCATAAGAAATGTTTTAGAAAATAAAAATAAAAATAATAGTAGACAAATAAATTTTTTTATGGAAGCTGGAAAGAAAGTAGGCACCTTCAAATGTGGTAGGTGCAGTCAATGTGAATATATTATGAATAAAGGAGAGATTTCTTTGGAATGTAGAAAGAGATGGATACAAAGTAAAGGGTATTACAATTGTGACACCAAGGGATTAGTTTACCTTGCTATATGTCAAAAATGTGGTTCGTTCTATGTAGGGAAAACAGAGAGGTCCCTGAAAAGAAGAATTTACGAACACATGTATGACATTGTAAAAGGAAAGGAAACGAATGCATTATTTAAACACTCTAGAACGTGTGAAGGGTATACATTTTATTTTTTGGTATTGGATCAAATCAAATATGATATTGGGGTGGTATATGGGAAGAGAAAATTGAATACAAAGAACTATGGTGGCAAGTAACCCTGGAAGCAGGTAAATTTCCAGGGTTAAATGACCACCTTTCCATACTACCACTGCTTAAAATAAGGGCTGCTAAAAATAAAAAGAAAAAAAGTAAATGGTAATAATAGGTTGAGACATCAGATGGCACTATTCCCTATGAGTTTAAACTAGTATAATAGTTTGCATTTAACACTGTACGCACTCTTTTTAAAGTAATTTTTATTAGGAGTTCAAAACAGCCGCTGTTCTGTGAGCACTGCTATCACCTAGGTCTCGATATACCCTGGATTAAAACAAACCCAGAAGGCAACACAGATTTAATAATACAGAAATAACTGTAGATATTTACTGCTAATATCATCCAGCAAACAAAAGAGGAAGAAAAAGTAACAGATTCAGCTCAGAAACAGCAGGATTAACTAAGATTTCTGAATAACAGCTTAAGCAATGTACTACTAAGGCCCTGCATCTGACTGCAAGATTGGTAAAACACTATACAGCAAGATGTCAAAAGAGGAAAATAATATGGAAACAACAACAACTAAGACCAAATTCTCAGTACTAGCCTCACCTGAGAAAGACACAACTTCAAAAAGACAAAAGACAACTAAACAAACTGACAACTCTAAAAATACAAATAAATCCAAGACAGACCAGACAGCTAATCTGGAAGACATAAAATCTGCCTTATTACCTATCCAGCAAGCATTAAAGGACTTATCATTACAATTTCAAACCTTTGGTGACTCATTCAGCTAAATAATATCCAGAATGGAAAAATCTGAGTCCAAAATAATAGAAAATGAAATAAAAATAGACTCTATTTCTCAAAAAACTGATGCCCATGACAAAGAAATACAAAACTTACAAGCAAAATTTACAGACCTAGAAGCAAGATCTCGAAGGAACAATATCATCATCAGAGGAATACCTGAAACTGTACTTCATAACAATCTAATACCAACAATCAAACAAATAATAAATTCCCTCCTAGAGGAATCTGAAGAAATGCAGCAAATAACAATAGAGAGAGCCCACAGAGCCCTGAGGGAAATGCAAACATCACTGAAACCAATACCTGTCTATATTAAAATATTAAACTACCAAGATGTAAATAAAATCATACTGGCAGCAAAGAAAAATGGCACACTCACCTGGAATAATAATAACATCTCCTTTGCTCAAGACCTCCCAATACAAATAAGACAAGCAAGACAACTACTATCTCCATACTGCAGGTTCCTAATAGAAAAAAAAAATCAGATTCCAGATGAAATATCCAAATCAGTTAATCTTTTACATCAAAGAGGTTAAATACATGGTTGCTAACCACAAAGAGGCAAAAGAGACATTCCTGGCTGTTTTCAAGCAAATTCCACCTTCAGAAGTGAAATAAATCCACAAAAAAAAGATAAAGGTCCCTTGGATGAAAAAACAACCCCATTCATGAGCACTCTAGCTGGGATCCAACTCTGAAATCTTCCCCTTGCTGTCTAGGCCCTTGGGTCATTGATGTGAGCCATGAGGAACACAGGAAAGGGAAGTACAGCCTGGGTGGGAACCAAAAATGAACTGCTGTTTCCGATGCACGAATATAGGAAGGAAGTTCCCATCTCGGATATTGGCTTGCAAATTCAGTCCCCCTAGGCTTTTGATGGCTTCATTAAGAACAGTCAGACAAAATGGATTTCAGCAAGCTCCAAAGGATTTTACTGCCTGAAAAATGAAAATTGATCTGCACCATCTAAAAGAAGAAAGCTGCACCATAGATGTCAACCAACCTGCAAGCAAAACCTTGAAGAAATAAGGTACTGTTGAACTGAACCATTCAGTAAAACAGTACATCCAGTACTGTGTAGGTGAATGAAACTCCAGGCTTAAATAATAGGCAAGAAATAAACTGTCAGAATTATGCTAGCTCATAGATTAATATTGGGAAAAAAAGGGAAAAAATTGTTAAATGTTTTATGTAAATACTAGAAATGTGTTAAAAGATCCTGGAGAGAAGTAATCTCAGGAAATTAGTAAAATAACCTAACAATCCTGGGATAATGTAAATATAGCCTTAATATGTCAACTATAGCAGAAGGACTGTTTGGCTAAGCTGTTTTTTTTTTTTTTTTTTTTTTTTGTCTCTCTATACTTACTACTTCTGTTAAATAGGGGCCAAGTATATATTTTATAACCCACACAGATTGATGTGAAAAACATCACTATAGGCACCAAAGAAGGCCGAAACCTGAATAAGTAAAGGGGAGGAAAAAGAAGTAAAATGAGAGAAAAATGTAAAAATGGCAAGATTGATTGTTTAACAATATTACTATGGTACACATATTGCTATAATTTACTGAGGAATGTATATTAATATGCTGTTTTAAAAATACTATTAGAAAGAATTAGTCACAAGACAAAAACAATACATGCTGTACCTTAAATGCAATACCATCACTGTATAAATAATATGTTGGAAGAGGCTAGGGATATTAAGTAGCAGTGTTTGTTGAGGGAACTAGTTTGTTCAGCTTTGTCCACATTGTTTATAGTAATACTATGGAGTAAATCTATATCTAAAAAGAAAACACATTCCAAGATTAGTAGTAAAGGTAAACCATATAATGAACCTTCATCCTCCCCCCCTGATTATTCCTGGTCCAGGGATATAGTGGTTAGGCACAGAGTAGGGATGGGGATAAATAGATGCTTTCCTAAACCATCACACAGTAACACATACAAAACTAACAAAACAAAACTAATATACATGGCATATCTAAGGAATACACCTAATAAATAAATGTGGGAAATAGAATCATAGAATGTTAAAGGGCACCAAAATAAAAAGAAAAGAAAACTATTCTTACACCTTACACTAAAAACCACAGCCAACCTCATACTAATACAAGAAACACACTTGATTGCCGATCAATGGGCAGAAATTAGCAGAAAGAAATGGATAAGTCAAATCATAGCTTCAGAGGGGAAAACAAACAGTGCCGGGGCTGCCATAATAATTAAAA
The DNA here is from genome assembly GCF_019279795.1 of Protopterus annectens. NCBI lineage: Eukaryota > Metazoa > Chordata > Ceratodontiformes > Protopteridae > Protopterus > Protopterus annectens. Next base: position 310,210,172 of record NC_056732.1, read on the forward strand.
ACCAATTTAAGGAAAAAATACTTAAAACCAAAGCTGACAAGGAGGGAAGATGGTGCTATGTAACATTTAATAGTCCTACAATACCAAAACCTATAATGGTACTTAATGTTTACGCACCCTGTAATAACCAACAACACTTTTTTATGTCATTATACCCAACCTTAAACCAATTTAAAGATCACTACCTAGTGATTGGAGGTGACTGGAATACATATCAAAACCCAGAAAAGGATAAATCTAATCTGACCAAATCACATAATAAACAAGCCACATTAGCCCTTAATGAACTCAAATAATATTTCAAGCTATATGACCCTTTTAAACATGGGAACAGTGCAGATAAAACAGGGAAATTCACATTCTATTCGCAATGCCACAAAATGTGGTCAAGGATAGACTTCTTCTTAATCTCTGACATATTCATTAACATGGACCCAACAATAACTATACATACCAGGTTCTTTTCAGATCACTCCAAAATCACACTGAACATTAACTGGGACAAAAAGATATATTTAGAGAATAGGGGTCATAATTGGTCATTAAACCCTAATTTACTTTCCAAAATGGATGTAATAAAAGAAACAGAAGCAATACTAAAAATAGCTCTTACAAATATCACTAACTCCCAAGTACCAACTGACATAGAATGGGCTGCAACCAAAGCACAAATCAGAGGATTGTTTATCAAAAAAGCAGCATACTATAAAAAAATACAACTGAAAGAGGAGCATATACTGAAAGGGAAAATAGAGCATCTTGAAAAAGAACTAATAAATAACCCTAAGAACCAAACAGAAGCAGAACTTTTAAAACTGCAAAGGGATCTATATATGTTAGAAACCAGGAACCTATCTTTCTATGAAGCCAGAATGTTAGCCACTTACGCAGAAGAAGCTCAAATACCATCTAGAGCTCTGGCCAGAATTATCTGCCAACACAAAAATGCCTCCAATATATCAGAAATAAACTACAGAGACAAAAACTACACAAAAAATGAAGACATTATTAAAACATTTGAACAAATATACTCTCAAATATATGGAGCACAAATACTACAAACCTCAAAGGAAGATAGAACTCTTTTTCTTCAAAAACTGAAATTCCCTAAACTCAATTTAGACCAACAAAAAAAACTAACTGAGCTGATATCCATCAGTGAAATTATTACAACAATCAAACACTTAAAAGTGCATAAGGCTCCGGGTCCGGATGGACTCACATCAGAACTTTACAAAGCATTTTCCCCCTTGATAGCCAAACTACTATACTATACACTGAATTACATAATAAACTATAAAATAAATGATATCCACTTTAATGCCTCTAAAACTATATTTATATTAAAAGAACACACAGACCCCAAAAACCCCGACAGCTACAGACCCATCTCCCTCTTAAATATAGATACTAAAATATTTACCTCTCTACTTGCAAACAGAATGAAAAATCTGATAGAAAAAATCCTTTCCCCAGAACAATCCGGTTTTACACCACATAGACAGACTAGTGGCAATACATTAACATTAGATGCACTAATATCCTACGCTAACTGATACAATATCAACATCTACACAATGGTAGTGGATGCCCACAAGGCATTTGATAGGGTTAATCTATAATTCTTACTCCAAACACTACCCTACTTTAATATACCCAATAACTTCATTCAGATCATCCAAACTCTGTATAGCAACCCATACACATCTCTGTATATAAATAAAACTTGGTCAAATAGGATCCTAATAAAAAATGGAACAAGACAAGGATGCCCACTATCACCCTTCCTGTTTAACCTATACCTAGAACCACTCTTTCTATACATTAAACAAAATACATATCACAATCCTCCATCAATACACAACTTCAAAATATACCTCACTGCATTTGCAGATGATCTGAACATATACTGCACTACAGCAAATTCAAATATAAACAAAATAATAGCTGCAATTGAACATTTCTCAACTATGTCTAACTACAAACTAAACCTGAATAAAACTAATATTTTCCCCCTAAAAACACCCAAACTCATCTCACTAATACTATTGTTAAACACAATAAAAATTAAAGAAGAAACTAAATACCTGGGAATCACCTTTCTCCAGAGTAACAAAGACTTCTACCAACACAATGTAAACCTAAAATGGCCACGCTAACACAAAAACCAAAGAAAATTTGACTCCACGGGTGAAGAAACTTGGTTCAAAAAAAGCAAATTCGTATCAAACGTTGATAAATAATAACAGAATAGTTTGAAAATTTTCATTAACTTTTAATCCATAAAATAATAAGAAAAACAAATTCATCAAGTGCTTTCGCCTGGTTCCTACCAGGCTTTATCAAGATACTAAACAATCAAAAACAGAATTGTGTTATACCATTTGGAATTGACCATGTGATCAATTAATTTGCAGTTTTAATTGTAGTAATCAAAGATTTAAAAGACCAGAGTCCTCCATAGCACCAATATTACTGTCAGGCTTGCTAATTCTAAGCCCGATTAAAAAGTTAAATAACTTATGTAAAAATACATTAAAAAATATCTATGTAAAACAGATATATATATAAACATGTGTAAATAAATATGTGAATATATTTGCTTGTCACATTAATCACATGCCATAAATAAAATTCATAGGAATTTTTTGCAATATCAAGTTAAAATATGTGTAATTATATACATAAACATTTCTCCATATTTTAATATAAAAAATTCCAATAATATTAAACCTTTAGATGTTAATACAATAAAATACAATAAAAGTAAAAAATTCTCAGTCTAATAAAAATGAATTGATAAAAGCCCAGAGGGTAATAAATATCAAACTCATAGTTTCTCTCTATTTAGTTTTAAAACACTGGCTATGCTAATGCTGTCGTTCAAGCCTGGAGGTTTTGTTGCATTTAATTTTAGTTGCCATACTAGTTCTTTGTTCTCCAGACGAGTCTCCCAGTCGCCCCCTCTGGGGTCTTGGGTGACTTGTTCTAGAACTAAAAATTTTAAATGCATATTACTACATACCATGGAATGTTTATAAAAGGCATTGGTATCTTTCTTCTTTGTAATTTCATATAGATGCTCATATATCCTTTTTCTTAGTGGCCTCTCGGTCTTGTCTACATAGAAACTACAACACTCAGTGCAAGTACCGAGATAAACCACACCTTTAGATGCACAGTTGAAGTAATCTTGGGTACTAACTCTGAAATTTCTAGAGGGAATATAGAAATTGTTATTGTCATATATGTAGGCACATTGATTGCATGCACCACATTTAAAGGTGCCTACTATATTAAAAAAAGGTGTATCCTTTTTATTCTTATGACTACTTTCTAGTAAAATCTTTAGATTAATGTCCCTCCTTCTTGTAAATCCAGGTTTGCCAGGAATAATTTTGTTAATATCATCCTGAAGTGTCAATAGTGGCCAGTGTGTGAGAATAGACATTTCAATTTGTTGGAAATCTCTGGTGTATGTGTAAACAAAATTAATGCTTAATGATCATTGGTCAGTAACATTGGTTGGGTTTAAAACCTTACCTTTACCAAGTAATGGTGGATATTTTGATTCCCTAACAGATAAAACTTCCTTTATTAAATTGTCTACCAAGTAAGTTGGATAGCCCCTTTCTAAAAAAAGTTTTTTTAGGAAATTAACTTCATCCAGAAAAAGTTCTTGAGTACTTGTCATCCTGGATGCGCGAATAAGTTGTCCTTTTATTATACCTTTTTTCTGATAGAACGGGTGACCACTATCAAAATGTAAAAAAGTGTTAGAAAAAGTTTTCTTCCTATAAATTTGAGACTGGAAAAGGTTGTTAACCTGACCTTTACTTAAAAGGACATCTAAATTGTGCAATGAATTTCCATTCACTTCATATGTGAAGGCTAAAAAATCTGTAGTGGAGTTAATGTAAGTTATAAAGTCTGAGAAGCTATCTATGTCACCATTCCACAGTATACAGATGTCATCCAGATATCACTTGAAATAAACAATCCGCCCCACCCAACTGGATGAAAAGATGTATTTATTCTCCCAGAGGTGTAGCACTATGTTTGCATATGCCGAGGCGCATGCTGCGCCCATCGCTACACCTTTCTTTTGTCTGAAGACCTCTCCATTGAAATATATAAAATTGTTGTTAAGAACCACTTCCATGAATTCCACCAATAAGTTAACCATACTGTTGCTTAATTCAGATTCTGTTGCCAAAACTTCATTGAACCATTCCAAACCTGTGGAGTGGGGAATACTAGGGAACAACTCTATAATATCTATAGTTGCCATTAGCGTCTTAGGGTTGTATAGGTTTTGATGGATATCACTAAGAAATTCCCATGAGTCCTTACAAATTGATTTTAAAGTCGATGCAAATTTCTTTAAAGTCTGATCTATAAACTTACCTAGAGGCTCTGTAATACTCCCTGCACCTGCTACTATGAGTCTAAACTTCAATGGGTTCAATCCTTTGTGCACCTTGGGGATCCTGAAAATGACCGGGATCCTAGGTTTTGCAACATACAAATAATTGTATAATTCCTCGTTAATAAAACCCTGCATCAAATGATCATTTAACATGTAATAAATCTTAGAATATGCTATATTAAGTTAATTCCTGGAAACTAATTCATAAGTGACTTCATCCTGCAGCATGTTGTAAATATGCGTTTCATATGCCCAATTATACATTAGGACCACTCCCCCACCCTTGTCCGGTTTCATTACTCGTACACCTTCCTCCCTAAATGAGTTGATTAATTGCTGTAAATAAAAATCAAAATTGTTGGGTGGTGAGTTTAAACCTAGTAGGTGTTTCTTCCTTAGATCTATCACCACCAGTTAATCAAAGATTTTTAAACTGGGATGAGTAGGAGGGTTAAAGGTGCTACTCCTGGTGTTTATGTGGTTAACAACAGTTTGCCCTTTGAAAAACAAGGCAAGATTTAATTTCCTAATAAATAATTTAAAATCTATTAGTGTTTTGGATAGATCCTTAGAACGCAGGGGCACAAATTGAAAGCCTCTGGTAAACAATTCAAAAAATTCAGGTGTAATTGGGATATCTGTAAAATTATATATTGTAAGACTATCTTTTGTGAACACCTGGTACTTATCTCTAGACGTGTCTTCATTGCTGCTATCCACCAAACAAATTCCATTGTCATTCATTACTTGCGTGTCCTGTTCCAACTCTGTTGATAAAATGTTGTGTTCCTCCCCCCTGGTCTGCCCTGGGGATACTGAAAAACCTGATGCTGGTTTTTATTGCCCTTCTGTGCCAAACGCTCGCTCCTCCTAGGTGGCTCTACTAGTGGCGTATTAGTATTGTCTGTGTTTTCAGCAGTGCCAGCCCTTTCCTCATCATTAAAAGTGTTACGTTTAAATTTACCTGGTAAGGGATAAGCCCTTCCTTCTCTATATTCAATCAGGTCGCTTTCTAACTTCCTTATTTTGCGATCCATAATTTTAACACAATGCTGGTCTATTTCATTGAAAACATTGTCATAACATCTTTTGATACTCAAAAAATTCTTATTTTTAACAATATTGTCATTTAAAATTGTCAATTCATTTAACAAAGTATTAGCTTTAATTTCATAGTCTTCAATCATGAGGTTCAACATTTCCAAACCCGTTTTATCAAATAACTCCACCAATTTCATATACAAGGTGGAGCCATACACTGCATTGTTTGGGAACTTGTAGCAACGCAAACCTTTAGGGACGCATTGTACTCGAATGCATTCCCTTATGTAATCTATCTCAAGTTGCGTATTTTTGTAAGCATATAATTTATCATTTAATTTTTCAAAATCAAGCTCCATACAGTTAGTATGTCTCTGAGCGTTGAAAACAGTACCTTGTTTAAATTAAAATTGCTGCTCAGTCCAAGCGTGGAAGTTAAAGTCCTTACGCTGAGAACCATGTACATTGCTCCAACTCAATTGAGTAGTTTTCCGTTCTTCCTGTATATCGGTTCCAACCAATAAAATCTCATCAGGAGGTGTCGCTCTTGCTACGCCATTCGGCTCCTTAGAATGCGGTGATGTATGTCTTCTATCCAGACCCTGCTGCTGGTTGCCAAGTAACGTAGAATTACAACTGCTGTTACGTAGAGTTAACAGTTTGTTCATTTGAGTCAAAAGCATTAATACCTGGTTAAATTCGCCACGTGAAACTGGAGCATCATCTAATTCATTACGGAGTAAAACCGGAGTATCCAAAAAATCAATATGATCCAAGTCTTCCGCCATGGTAATACACAACAAGAACAAATGGCCACGCTAACACAAAAAACAAAGAAAATTAGACTCCACGGGTGAAGAAACTTGGTTCAAAAAAAGCAAATGCGTATCAAACGTTGATAAATAATAACAGAATAGTTTGAAAATTTTCATTAACTTTTAATCCATAAAATAATAAGAAAAACAAATTCGTCAAGCGCTTTCGCCTGGTTCCTACCAGGCTTTATCAAGATACTAAGCAATCAAAAACAGAATTGTTTTATACCATTTGGAATTGATAATGTGATCAATTAATTTGCAGTTTTAATTGTAGTAATCAAAGATTTAAAAGACCAAAGTCCTCCATAGCACCAATATTACTGTCAGGCTTGCTAATTCTAAGCCCGATTAAAAAGTTAAATAACTTATGTAAAAATACATTGAAAAATATCTATGTAAAACAGATATATATATAAAAATGTGTAAATAAATATGTGAATATATTTGCTTGTCACATTAATCACATGCCATAAATAAAATTCATAGGAATTGAATTGAAACGTCTTTTCTCACATACTGGCCACTATTGACACTTCAATATGATATTAACAAAATTATTCCTGGCAAACCTGGATTTCCAAGAAGGAGGGACATTAATCTAAAGGGTTTACTAGAAAGTAGTCATAAGAATAAAAAGGATACACCTTTTTTTAATAAAGTAGGCACCTTTAAATGTGGTGCATGCAATCAATGTGCCTACATATATGACAATAACAATTTCTATATTCCCTCTAGAAATTTCAGAGTTAGTACCCAAGGTTACTTCAACTGTGCATCTAAAGGTGTGGTTTATCTCGGTACTTGCACTGAGTGTTGCAGTTTCTATGTAGGCAAGACCGAGAGGCCACTAAGAAAAAGGATATACGAGCATCTATATGAAATTACAAAGAAGAAAGATACCAATGCCTTTTATAAACATTCCATGGTATGTAGTAATATGCATTTTAAATTTTTAGTTCTAGAACAAGTCACCCAAGACCCCAGAGGGGGCGACTGGGAGACTCGTCTGGAGAACAAAGAACTAGTATGGCAACTAAAATTAAATGCAACAAAACCTCCAGGCTTGAACGACAGCATTAGCATAGCCAGTATTTTAAAACTAAATAGAGAGAAACTATGAGTTTGATATTTATTACCCTCTGGGCTTTTATCAATTCATTTTTATTAGACTGAGAATTTTTTACTTTTATTGTATTTTATTGTATTAACATCTAAAGGTTTAATATTATTGGAATTTTTTTACATTAAAATATGGAGAAATGTTTATGTATATAATTACACATATTTTAACTTGATATTGCAAAAATTCCTATGAATTTTATTTATGGCATGTGATTAATGTGACAAGCAAATATATTCACATATTTATTTACACATTTTTATATATATATATCTGTTTTACATAGATATTTTTTTATGTATTTTTACATAAGTTATTTAACTTTTTAATTGGGCTTAGAATTAGCAAGCCTGACAGTAAATTGGTGCTATGGAGGACTTTGGTCTTTTAAATCTTTGATTACTACAATTAAAACTGCAAATTAATTGATCACATGGTCAATTCCAAATGGTATAAAGCTGAGTGCTGGTGAACAGGCTAACATGCTGTGGTTGAGGTGGGCTGGGAACCTTGTGTGTTAGACAGGTTTTAATGGAGCTGAACTCGTGAGCCAGGCAGATCAGACTGAACAGGCCTGAGGACTGGGTTTTGTTGACTGACGTGTGGCGGGTTTTGGGTCTAAAGATATTGCGACGACAGTTGGCTATTTAATTGGGTTCTTCAGAAGGCGGGTTGATCCGCGGAGCTGTCATGAGGTTAAGCGTGTTGCTGTCGATGAGGGAAAAGGGCTAACTTCACTGGCTGAACATCTGTCACTATCAGGCCGCCTGGAAGGCGGTTGGCTGAAGGCAAAACCAGCGTCAAAATTTTTTCGGCTGTCCCAGGGCGGGCTTTCAGAAGGGCTGTTTGTTATCAGCGGGATGGAGACAGGGACAATACGGTAATGAACCGACAATGGAGTTGTTTGAATAACGGCTAATGTTTTGCGTCTGGAGATAAGAGACTCCAGTGTTCTGGGCTGGTCTTACAATGTAATTTTATAGACTCGCAATTACACCTGAGCCTGGTGTTGCCGAGGCTTTCGGTATTACCCTTAAGTTCTGTGGATGCTATCAGCTGCAATAGACTACAGGTGTTGAGAGGTCAATCTTGCGGTGCACAGGGAACAACTATTGATGGCTCACATAGGCCCACCAGAGATGGCACCACAACTCCTCCCACTCGCGCCCGGTTTAAAATGTTTGAGGGAACAGTGAGGATGGATCTGAGGGAAGAAACACTACTGGGTTTAAACTCACCGCCCAGCTGGTACAGGTTTTTGACCACGACGGTCGGCGTGGGAGGAAGGTGGGCGTGAGGCCGGTTAGTGAAGGTCTAATCATGGTGGGCATGCATGTTGCAACATGCTGCAGGATGGTCATAATTGGTTCAGGAATAATGTGGCATGTTCTGAATTTGTTATCGTCATTTGATGCAGGGGACTGATAACGAGGAATATACAGTGTTCAACATTGCAAACCTGGGATCCCGGATTATTCGGGATCTAAAGGTCACAAGACCGATAAGACTAGACCCATGGCTAACAGGGCAAGGTATTCTGAGACACCTCTGGTAGTTCAGATTAGACTTCAAAGATTTAATATGACACAGTCAGTTTTGTGGGACTCGTGAGAGATGACGGTGATCCGTCAAGCCTGGGCGTGTGTATGAATGACCCATGGGTTCCCTAATCCCACTCACAGACTGGAATATCAGACTGGGAGCCAGTTTGGCGGTAGAATCTGGTTAACGGCCGGTATGTCGTGATGGTGGAATTCATGGAGTGGTTCGTGGCTGGCTGGTTTATGTGTTCAATGGAAGATCGAACGAAAGAAGGGCGTGGGCGCCGGCGTGATGCTGGGCATATGAGGCATGGTGCTGCACCTGGGAGGAACAGGCTCCCGTCTTTTCATCGGTTGGTGGTGTTATTGGCGATGTCTGGATGTTGTCGCCTGCTGTGGAATGACATAGATAACCTCTCGGGCTGCTCGTGCTCACTGCAGACCCACCAGCAACCTGTAGTGAATAAGAGAATTTGTTGCTGTTGGGCGTCGCGCAAGTAAAGACGGGTTAACCAGCCTGATCTCAGAGGCCATGGGAAGAAACTTTTCTGGCTGCCTGGTACGATGATGGTCTCCATTATCGAAAGGTATGCTGTCAAAGGACAACATGGCGCGTCCGGGATGTCGAGGCACCGCGGATGAGGATGAACTCACAAAAACTTTTGGAAAGTGACAGTGGACGGTAGGGAGTTTATCTGTTGAGGAATCAGGCTGTCACCGTGCGAGCAAGGCGGGTTCAAGCAAGGCCAATGTTGCGATAACGATCATCGAAGCGGCTCAATTTTGATTGCACATACGCCTGGGAACTCCAACAAATTGAAACGTCTGTTCTCACGCCTGGCCACCGGCGCTTCAGAGATGATGGGGTATTCCTGGCAAACTGGTTACAGAGGAGGGACATTAATCTTTCAGGGGTTTACTGAAGTGTCATGAGGGCTCAAAAGTATGCACCTTTTAATAAAGTGAGCGCCTTTTAGTGTGGAACTGTCTGATCAATACTATGTGACAATGTTTGAGCCTGTTCCTCTGAGGCTGAGGTTGGCTGCAAGATGCTGACTGTGCATCTAAGGTATGGTTGTCGTTGCTTGCGCCAGTATGTGCAGTTGGGGCAACGAACTGAACCGCCGAAAGGATATCGCAATCGCATGGTGAAAGATACCAGTGCCTTTATAAACGTTCCATGTTAATGTGCATTTAAGGTACAGTTCTGGGGAACAAGTCGCAGACTGGAAGGGCGCTGAACTGAAGTCTGGAAGAACTGAAAGGCAGTATTAACGGCAAAATAAATGCAACAAAACTGGTGAATGTTTAACGTGCTGCCAACAATTTTAAAACAAATAAGGACCGAGATTCATAGGCTCGAGCAGGGCGGCGTAAAGGAACTGGCGGTGATTGCATTACATCGCCCGGCGCAGTGGCGCCATATGCGCCAGTAATGAGGAGTGCACCGTAACCACAGGCATGTGCGTAGTGAATTAATGCGATGAAAGCGAGCCCAAGTGAGGATCGTCCAGTAGGCGTGTTTCCCAAGCAGGCGAAGCGAGCAAGCCTAACGTGCTGTCTGCCATAGTCACGCCCAGAATAGAAATGGCTGCAGCCATGGCCACGTCACAGAATGAAATGTGTCCGCCCAGAGTATGCAACAAAGTACCCGATCCCAACTAAACAGAAGCAAATAAAGCCCACGCAGCCAAGAAATGTATGCCTGTCCCGAGAACAAAGGATACCCAGCGTAATACCGTGTCCGTACAGCAATGTACTGTGAGTGTGCGTAAGTCAGAGAAGGTGTACAGCAGCATGTCAGCCACGCTTACCGACGCATAGGAGTGGCGACTAAGGTCACCAACCGTCCCGCTGCGAGGGCTTGATCCTGTGTTAGCATACGTGTTCGAAATAAAGCATTAAAAAGCGGAGGTGTCTCTTTGAAGAAGTGTGGAAGTCATAATGATTCCCGTATTTAATGTAATTATGTAACCTAATCCGGTTATTTCCATTAACAAGAAATACCTAAATGTCCCAAGAAACAGAATAAGCTACCAAAGCCTGCCACAACAATAGCTCATACTTAGGCAAATAAGTGAAGTTCTATGCTATATAGTGACGGTTATGTGTGTGCGATGACCAGCTCTGTGAAGTCAGATGTGACTCCTGCACATACAGGTGGTCAATGTAGAAGTCCCCACAGAACCCACTGCGATAGCAATGTGTGTGTTGAATGAAAGGCGACCGAACCAAACCCTGTCCCCTGATCCTGGTAGTCACCCCTGTGCTGTGTGGACAGCCACCTGCTCGTTGTACAGGGTGACCTACTACCCCTCGACAGGTATGACTTTGCATTATGTACCAGTTGGCTGTGGGACATGTCCTGACAACGAATATGCATATCCGGGAGGCCCCTAGAGATATCTGTGTCGAATGTCCGTCCCAGTATGGCATCTGTTCTGCAAGCATCTACAAACAATGTTACCCATAACACGCTGTGTGTGCCTGTACAAGTAAATGTAGATGTATGACAGGAGGGTGCACCCGCGGAATAGCACCATGGGACACCACCTGTGACAGGCAGTTGGTCTGACATGCAGCCAGCAACTATGACCATGTGGGTTGTGTCCACATACTGCCGACAGTTTACAACACATTCTGTGATGTACGTATTCACATCAGCCAATGGTTTCATTAGCGTTACCTGGGGGTAATGTTATGAAGCCCTTTGCCAGGGACGAGGGTAGGCTGTGGACTGCAACTTTTTCCCCAGCAATGGGCTGGGTGACCGTCCCCGAAAATGTCAACCATGTCTTAAAGGCATGAACACGCCCTGAACAAGACAAACCGTGTGGGATCACGAAGTATGTATGTCCTTCCTATGCGGTCATGGGACGAACACGCAGTATGATCCACCCCATGTCTATGCAGATAGGTCTCCTCAGGGTACTGGGACAGTAATAACCAGCCTCAGTGGAGGCATTGGCCCTGTGATGTGGAATACAGTTGTCATGCGATACAACCTGGCCACCCTACCTGAGGTGAGAGCTATAAAGAAATAGCTGGCCTTGTCTAACTGTGGGTCCCTAATCCCAAATGAGATAGTGGAGTACACAGCGGGCTCACCATCTGGTCTCATATGGATGCTATTCACACTACCCTGGAGAGCATGTCCCACCTGTGTTGTCACAGGCAACATTTGGTGACCACAAACCGCTGGTACAGACATCTCCACATGTGTGGTGGAGGGTGTGGAGATGTCCCTCACTGGACCTCCTTATAGCCTAATATATCGAGCAATGTGTGTATGTTAGAGTAAACCCCACCTCTATGTACAGACAGTCAGAGCATATGTGGTGGTAGGCCTCACAGGGTGTCGAGAGCATAGCAACTGAAAGGTGGTATGATTGTCAGCCAGGTCCATGTAAGGTATATCTGTGGAATGTGCCCTGGACAATCCCATGACATTGTGTAACTCTACATATGATGACCAAGGGGTGTCACACCTCACAAGGTGTCTATCCCACCTTGTAGGAGCCACCTCCTGGGCGTGTTTGTACACATCATGTGTGTATGGCTGGGGTACACCACACTAGGCCTGTGGCATTGGTGTCAATAATGAACCACAGTTGGGTAAGTGAATGCCTGGTACATGCAGTCCTGTAGGTACTGGTAGATGGCAAATGTGATTGATGCAGTGGCTGCTGTACCATTGTCCACTGGCTCAGGGTCCTTAAAGAGACCACAGTACTGCGCAGTAGTGTGTGAGTCTGCCTCTGAGCAAGCAATGTGTATGTTAACTGGTAACACTCACAGCAGCGGATGCCAAAAGCAGAAGCCAATGTCCAAATAACATAGATCAACTTCTGCATGACAATATGTGTTATCATACATGTATTGACATGTTGTCTGCCAATGATACAATTGGAAATATGGCGGTAAAGACTGGCCTAAAGTTCCCATGATGTACACAGTCTGGGGGTGTTGTTCCGATAATAAAAGTGGCAATACCTCCCAATGCGTGACCTCTGGGTATGGTATGAAAGTGGTTGTTAACCTGCAACAATGGATGTATAGCATTGGTTTTCTGGTGTCGGGAAGACATGTTTCCTGTAGCACAACACAGTATGGGTAGTCAAGCACACATACACAATTGCTGAACACACAGCAGCATCAGTGAAACCACTGCTCACAAGGACACAGCCGAGCAAGCTCTACACTTTACATATGCACAGTGGCGGTGTCCATTGTAGGACCCAAAAATTGTGGAAGAACCAAATTATGTCTTATTTCAATGCGTTACCTGAACTCATTGGCGTCACAGGTACACATATGCACATAAAGCGTGTTTAATGTTGCTGATAAGCTGTCCATGTAATGCAGCACAGATGCACAAGAATTACAGGGTACGGGTCCATAGCACTGCATCCACATCACACCTCCGCACATAGCCGGCAGGATGTGTAATGAGTACTGGCAATTATTGCGGTCAAGGGATTCTGGGTATGTAGACTCTGTGCTCGGTGTTGTTTCATGAGCAATCATTCTACCAGCCCTGTGGGAGAGGATTTCTGTAGCACCTGCCTTACTCTCCGCTAATAATGCAAACCATACTCCGGAGAATGCTAGAAATGTAGGTGTGGAATGTGTACAGCCCTATAGTAGTGTCAATAGGCAATTGTCTGTGGATGGACACTACGTGTAAGTCGGGATAGCACCCACAACTGCAAACCGGGTAAAATGACATAGCCAGCGTGGTAAGGCATGGCACAGGAAATACACATAGGGACTACAGTTGACATTCCACATACAGGCGGGCGGACTCTCGTGCCAACACGCAGTGCACAGCACTCAGTCTGCCAGCAACAGACTGAGGAGCACCAACTACCGTACAGCGGAACAGATGTGCGACCTGTGGAACACATACCAGCTAATAGCACACACACTGGCGTCAAGTAGGATATGTAAGCTATGGCATTTCCACACCTATGAAGACAACATGGTTAAATGAATGCATAGGTAAGCAACATGTTCTGGTGGTGTTGTATTGGAAATACAGTGGCCGGATATGTCCCATTGGGATGTCTCCTGCGGTTTATATGAAGCAGTTGGTAACCAGCATCTTTGGATGTATGTCAATTGTTCACAGTACTAAATCACCTGGTTATGTAGCACCATGTGGAATGGGTAGTCAAACAGACATCAGCGATACCTGAACCTACACAGTATCAAGTGAAACCCAATGCTCACAAGGACACAGTCCGATCAAGCTCTACACTTTACATATGCACAGTGGTGTGTCCATTGTAGGACCCAAAAATTTGTCTAAGAGACAGCTCTTCCGCCTTCTTTAATCACCCTACTTAACGGAACTCATTGTAGTCACAGGTACACATATGCACATAAGCGTGTTTAATGTTGCTGATAGCTCTCCATGTAATGCAGCACAGATGCACTGAAATACCCAGAATTACGGGTCCATGAAACTGCATCCACATCACACTTCCGCTTTACATGGCCGGATGTGTAATGGGTACTATCAACGGTGTTGCGGTCAGAAGGATTCTGGGTATGTAGACTCTGCCTAACCGGTGTTGTTTGCATGAGCAATCATTCTACCGCCCTGTGGGAGGGATTTCTCGCGTAGCACCTGCCTTACTCTCCGCTAATAATACAAGCCATACTCCGGAGAATGCTAAATGTAGGTGTGGAATGTGTACAGCAGCCTATACTAGTGTCAGTAGGCAATTGTCATGGATGGACACCCGTATGGCCAGGAATGGCACCCACAACTGCAATTGCGGGTAAATGACATAGCATGCGGGAAGGCATAACACAGGAAATACACATAGGGACTACACATGACATTCCACATACAAAGCAGGACGGTCGTGCCAACAGCGGCGTACACATCACACAATCTGCCAGCAACAGACTGAGGCACCGCTACCATACAGCCCGGAACAGATGTGCGACCTGTGGAACACAGCATACTAATGGCACACACCACAGCGTCACGTAGGATAATATGTGGCAAACTATAGCATTCCCACCTACGAAGACAACATGGTTACATGAATGCATAGGTAAGCAACATGTTCTGGTGGTGTTATATTGGAAATATAGTGGCCGGATATGTCCCATTGGGATGTCTGAGGTTTATATGAAGCAGTTGGTAACCACCATCTTTGGATGTATGTCATCATTTTGTTCACAGTACTAACGCGGCCGGTTATGTAGCACCATGTGTGGAATGGGTAGTCAAACAGACATCAGCGATTGGGAACATACACCAGCAGTGAAAAGCACTGGGCAGGTGGACACAGTCCAGCAACATCTAACTTGACAAATGCACATAGGTGTCCATTGTAGGACCCAAAATTCTGTTCAGAGCATGCGTACCTGCTAGCTTCCCTTGCATTACTCATGTGATCTAATTGTAGTCGTCACCACGTCACATTTTACATAGACCAGACGCATAAGCGTGTTCAATGTTGATGATAGCTGTCCATGAACTACAGCACACATGCACAGAAATACCCGGGAGTATTGCTCGGGGTCCATACAGCCTAACGTCCACATCACACTGCAGCACATGAAGGATGTGTAATGGGTACTGTCACTATTTGCAGTCAAGGGAGTCTGGGTATGTAGAATCAGGCCACCGGTGTTGTTCAAAGGCAATCCTTTGTCCGCCCGTGGGAGGGCGTGTCGTAACATGCGTCCTCTCTCCACCAATAATGCACACCATACTCGGGGAGAATGCAAAATGCAGGTGTGAAATGTGTACAGCCCCATACCAGTGTATAGTAGGCGAATTCACATGGATGGACAAGCGTATGACTTCAAGATGGCACACATAAATGCAAACCCGATTGGAATTACACTGCCGTAGTAAAGCATTACACAACTCATACACATAGGGACTACAGTTGACATTCTCCATACAAAACACAGACAACCAGCCGATGAAGTCCAAAGCCAAGACGAGGTACTGTAGGGACCATCAGTGACCAACCAGAGCACACCAAGAATTAAAGGCAGTCACCATAGTGTATTGGAGCACGCCGTCTGCTTCATAAGCAGACTTATTCAGACTACATACAATGTAGTTCAACCTACTAAATTTACAAGCATTAATTGGTTGGTACACATTAGATGCTAGGTACTAATTACATGCCTTAAAGGCAGACAAGCGAACAAACCTTTTACACATCCACACAGAGGACAACAGACATTGCTCGAAAGGTACAGTATTCATGAAAATGGAAATATATGTACATATATGAAACATGAACCAACATAAAATGTTTTCCAAATCTCTCTGACTGTGTAAGCTACATGTATCTAACCTACGGATTGTGCCAATATATTAACAGAACTGCAGACACCTAGTATTATGAATGAACCATAATATATACACATAAACCGTATCAATATGAGTTCTGTAAAATAGACCAAATCGAAATGTAAAGATTCACAATGTGCTAATGTAACATTCATTTACAAGGTTACAGAAATAAATCAATGCAGACATCCATGTGTAAATACTAACAGAAGGCCAGCGAGGTGCTTGCCCTTACATGTACTGGGATGTCGTTCCACAGCATAGTGAGTGTCTGGGTGATGAATCCGTCCCAACAACACGTTCGATTAATGACAGTGTCAAGGTGTCGTCAGCTGCCCTTGTGGTTCTGAGGATCTACCTTATTTACGTGAAGCATAGTCATCAGATCTGGGTTCGACCTAGCCGTGCATGCCAGGCACGAGGTCACCCTCTGGGCAACTGGTATGCAACTGTATACAGCTGGAATACTTTCAGTCGGTCAGTATAACACATATACCTGAGACCCTGCATCCGTTTGTCGAAGAACTGTTGTTGCCTTTCCAGCTGCTGCAGGTGTTGGGTCAGATACATTCTGAACGGGGCATTGTACCCAATCATAGGTCTATTGAGTGATGAGTACAAGGGGACAATGACCTCCCTGATCTAGATGTGAATCCCTTCATGATGATGTGGCCAATGTGGAAGGTCTACCCAACTATGTTAGCAACATGTGTGTCTAACGAGCGGTTAACAACAACACGTGTCCCCAGATCACTGGTAACCCCCATCGTGTTCAGTGGACTGCCACCTATATGGTAGCTCGGGGTAACCTTGTTCATCCCGAAGGGTATGCCTATGCATTTCCTGGCATTTAGCTGTAGGACATGTCTCTGGTACCACTTATCCACATCTGTGAGGCACTCCTGAAGGATATCTGTGTCAGATGTGTGTCTGACCTTGGCATCCGGTTTGCAGTCGTGTGCAAACATTGTCACCCATAACCCCCTGTGTGTGTACATTGGAAGCGTAGATGCTGGAAATAGTGGACCCAGGACTGAGCCCCATGGGACACCACCTGTGACTGGCTGTGAGTATGACATGGCGCCAGCAACTATGGCCATGTGTGTTCTGTGACCTAGCCGTTTGCAACCCATAGGGGCGATGTATGGACTTACATTCAAGATGACGGGTTTATCAAGTATACCGAGGGTATTGTGTCGACGGCCTCTGCGGGTTGAGGTAGGCTGTATGGACTGGTTTACCCTCAGCAATGGCCTTGGTGACTGATTCTACAAAGTGAAACACGTGTAAAGGGCATGATCTGACTATGACCAAGCTAAACTGGGTTGTATCCAAAGTATGCGGGTCCCTTATGTCCTCATCTATGTGTCCCATTATGATCCATCTCCATGGCTTTGCAGATAAGGCTTGTCAAACTAATGGTATGGTAATACCCAGGGTCAGTGGAGGCACCATCTATGTGGAGTGTGACTACAGTCGCCCTGTGCTACTACTCAGATGCGTATCCTGAGGTGAGGCTAGGATTACACAGCTGTCCGGGTGTGGGTTAAATTCCCCATAGAGTTCCCGGAGTGCACAGCTGGGACACCATGTGGACCCATGGATGTTGTGTTAACTGCCTTGGGGCTGGATGTGGGTAATGCTGGACATACCAACGGCAGGCGTGCCACGTTCCAGTCCGATGCCCAAGGGACCACACACATAGCCGACCTTAGGCATAGGCCAAGTAGGTAGCCGTCTAGGGTGTTGCTATACTCGGGCACCTTTCCAGACTCTATGTGGTGTAGGTAGACCAGGAGGGGGGTAGCGGGTGACGTATCGGTGGCAACCTCTGCCTAGGTCACCACTTACCCTAAGGCCACTCTTCTCGTGGGTAATACAGCAGTACCCACACCTGAGCTGAGTCATCGCTAGGGTCATTGCTAGTATGGCACATCATCTACGTGAAGGAAACCATATATCCCCAGACAGAATGGCACAGCATAATGCCTGTTCGCGGCCAAAGGCAGACATACGTCACCAGCGTGGTGCGGGCGTGCTGCAGCGAGATGTCCGTTAACAATGCCGACAATGTGTCGCTTTGTGAAACAAACTCCACAGAGACATTCAATAATAATAGACAACGGCGGACAACCCGATGTCCTCGTGTCTGAGCTATTCAACCTGTTACGCCATGTTAAATGTGTAGCACAGCGGAACCGGGCCAAAAAGCAACGGACATGTCTGTGGCTCAGTGAGCGTCGTCACGCAATGTTAAACCCTTGTAATATTGCACAGCCCATACATACGGAGGGTTAGTAATGGCAGTAGGTTACTTCGATCGACCGTGTGCAATTAGTATAACGAGATCTACAACGGATACACGGACATTGGCGCGACAGTTAAGACTAATTGGGGGCCGTGACATAGTACCATGGACACGGACAAAGCGTGCTTATGTGACTCATCTAACATTATACAGGGTCAGGGCGGTCCGGTGTGCGGACAAGACCAAACCCAAAGCACCACAGCAACACCCTGACAATCGGCCTGTATGCATATGGGATATAAGCAGCTGTCATCTGAACAGCCCTGTGGTGACGACATATGCATCCTGGGCCATGAGCGAGGGAATTAGGAATGTTCAACATGCAGTACCGCGACCTTTCCCAGCAGGGGAATGGATGCCTGTGATCGTCGTGTGTGCGGGGGGTGATATGCAAATGTACATAGGTACCACGGTATGCATATTAATGACAACAGCTAACGTGCACTGGTCACAGTAAGTCTCAAACGTGACTGCAGTCACGTTGGAATCATGACTATAGAACATATAGATGTGCACGGCGTAAGCCGCCCATGCTGCAAAGACCGCTACATATATAAAAGCTGTCGGTGCTTTCTGCACACGTCCGTCAACGGATCAGACATATGTTGCGGAATAGTCACAAGTAACGCAAAACACGTAACCACACAGACACTGTAAACATATATAAGCGGAATACGGATATGCGTAATGCTGCTGGCGTAACACACAATCCGGACATGCATGCGTGTGCGTGTGTGATCCAGTGGAACCAGAGAAGGTTACGGATGTCTCCTCCACTGCGTTTACATTCACAATTGTGAAATATATGCTTAAATAGTACCTATTGATTCCATGCTTTGTTATCGTAATGCTACTAATATACACATCGATATACAATAACCTGATCAACACTACATCCTAAGGTGCCTCTCAACAATTATCAACTATGTGTCCGGATACTGATTGTATTTACCAATATTGTAGATATATTAACACATCGTTGGTGTATTATTGTTCCATTAAGTAATGTATGCAACACTGATCAGTATATGTCACGTTATCATCAAGACCTGGAGCACTGTCTACTTAACTATGAGCAGGTTTATTGATTAATTGACTTCACTGACTCTGAAGGAAGTGTATAAGGGGCGACTATCAATGTATTTTGTACTCAACGATGCCTCATGTCAGTGGGTGAAAGAGCTCTGTATCATTTGACTGTGGAGTGTATCTTTAGTGTCATTGTCTGTTTTGGCCTGATATATATGCAATAATGTCTGTTATGAAGATGACCAGGACCCAAGGTTTGCTGTATTTCCACACCCCCACCACCACAAAAGGGAATAGCAAAGGGCAGTATGTTCGAGGTAGTTGGATGACCTCCTAGGGACAGTGATTATGAGGAAGAGTGTAAACTAAGAGGATGTTTTAGATAGAGGCTACCCAAGGAAATTAATAGATGAAATTGAGAAGGAAGTAAGGGAAGGAAAGTGGACAAATATCGGCCTATTTTAGGACAGGAAGATGACCTTGAGAAGGTGACCAACCTCGACAAAAACAATTTTGAGTTAAGAAATAACTTTATAACAGATTATAGTGGGGAGGCTAAGGTCATACAAGAATAGTGGAGGAAGAAGGTACAGTTTGGTGAATTCTCTGATTTAAGAAGTCTGTTTATACAACCCTTGAAATGTACATATAGAAAAGGGAGAAATTTGAAAAATTTGTTTGAAAGAAAATTAAGGAAAACAATACTTCCAGGGAGAAAAGGCACATATAAATGTGGGAGGTGCTCCCAGTGCCGAATATTTGCAATAAAGATATAAATTTATGTGAAAAGTAGGGACATATTAGTGCAGAGTAAGCAATATGTTAATTGTCAAACAAAAGGTATAATATACCTAAGTATTTGTAAGAAATGTGAGGCATTTTATGTGGGAAGTCTGAAAGAAGACTAACAGATAGAATCTACGAGCATAACTATGAGATGAAGACAAAAGATATGTGTAATGCTCTGTACAAGCATAAAATAAAATGTGAAGAAGCTGATTATACCTTCTTTGTGTTAGAGGTAAACAAAGATATACGTGGTGGACAATGGGAGGAGACAATTGAGTACAAAGAGTTATTATGGCAACTTCATTTGGAAGCTTATAACCCACCAGGGTTGAATAATTATGTATCTTTGGCCCCAGTATTGAAAATAAGAGCAGCTTAAGCTCTGAGTTGGAAAATTTATAACAGGATTAAAGATACTGAGACATTATTAAAGATAATTAAATATATAATTACTCAGCACTATTCTGTGGTAAAAACGTACAAAGAAGTGGCAGGATAATTATGGGAAAGGGTATCTGTAAGAAATGAATTTGAACCTGGGTAAACTTTGAAGTGTATTAAGTTTGGGCATAACTGTGAAAACAGTGGTTGTAATGTGTTCATCCAGACACCAGAGGGCATTGGATGTTTTTTTACTTGTATGTTTGTATATATTATTGTAGATATATTTTATATGTTTAGATTTTTGTATATAAAATGTCAAATTTTAATGTTTTGAATATCATGAATAAAAGTTGATAATTAATTATAGAAAATGTTGTGAGCAGGAATGTAATAAATTGTAACATGATTTCAAGGGTAGACATGAAGGCACTTTGTAAATGTGATGTATAGTATAATATATGAAGAATATGGCAATTAAGTAATTATTGTATTATTAGGATTAATTATTCAATCAGCAATAGTATTTAAGCAGAAGGGGAAGAGCTTGTAATATTGTGCATCTGAGGAAGTGTATTCAAAGCAAAACGCAGGTGTGGAGACATAAGCGTTAATGTGTTTGGAGTGTTTTGCTGAAACTACGTGTTGCTGCTTGGTTCGTTACTTTTGTCAATAAAGCTGCTAAAAAAAAAAAAAAAAGGCGTTTCTTCCACTAGTACCTTTTGCTTGGTATAGTTGTCGCTGTTCTGGTACTAGGCTCCATTGGGTTTTGCTGTATTTCCACCGGCTCAAGTGGACATAGACAGGCCAAGTAATACATAATATGGGTAGTCAAACAGACATCCACGATTGGGGAACATACAGCAGCAGTCACAACCACTGGCCAGATGGTGACAGTCCAACACGTTCTACACTTTACATATGCACATCGGTGTCCATTGTAGGACTCCAAAAATTGATCCATTCGCAGCATCGACCAGCTGCCATCGACGCAGAAGTGACAGCCGTGACTGCGGCACAGCTAGACATATGCACCACCAGCGTGTTTAAGGTTGGGGACAACTGTCCATGAAATGCAGGACATATGAACAGAAATCCCCAGATTGTCGTGTCCATAGAAGTGCGCGTCCACATCCCAGTCCCGCACATGACGGATGTGTAATGGGTACCGTGGAGGTTGCAGCCATGGGATCCTGGGTATGCAAATATGGGGGCTCGATGTTGTTTGGCAGATAATCGTTTATCACGCCCGTGGGAGGATGCAGGTATATGCACGTGCCTTACTCCCCACTAATGATGCAAAGCATCCACCGGATAATGGTAAAAGCAGGTGTGAGTGTTGTACAGCCCTATATCAGTGTCCAGTAGGCAATTCCATGGATGGACAAGGTACGCGAGATGGCACCTATAACTGGAAACCTGATGGAATTACACAGCTGCAGTAAGGCATAACACAGGAAATACAGATAGGGACTACAGTAGACACTCCCCATACAAAGACAGACTGCCGTGCGAATACCGGCGTACATGGCACTGGATCTGCCATCAACAACATGAGGATCACTCGCTTCCATACTGCTGAACAAATGGGCGACCTGTGGAACATATACTAATGGCACACAAACAACTTCAACTAGGAAGGTCATAGGATGTTTCAACACTGGCGTTCCGCATATGAACATCCGTAAATGAATAAATAGGGTATACATGTTCGGCTGTGTTATATTGACAATACAGTGGCGTATCGTCCTACTGGGCCTTTTGAGGATTACCTAAAGCAGTTGCCAACCTGCAGCATGACATCATTACCATTTGGGTTAATCGTAGTAGGACACGGGTTTTAGTAGCACAACATAATATGTGTAGTCAAACACACATCCAGCGATTGGAGAACATACAGCAGCGGTCACAACCACTGGCCAGATGGACACAGTCAACATGTTCTACATTTTACATATGCATTTGTGTCCATTGTAGGACCCAAAATTTCTCCTTTGCGAGGAGACCCAGATGAACTACAGCCGTGACTACGGCACAGCAAAGAAATGCACCGCCAGCGTGTTCAAGGTTGATGACACCTGTCCATGAAATGAGGGACATATGCACAGACATCCACAGATTGTCGAGTCCACACATGTCGTCCACACCATTCCACACATGGAGGATTTGCAATGGCTACTGTCGAGGTTGCAGCCATGGCATCTTGGGTATGCAGAAATGGGTGTCGGAGATGATTGGCAGAGGATCCATTGTCGCCCGTGGGAGGGATGTGGGTACAGAACATGGCTTACCCCCACCAATAATGGCAATCATCCACGGAGAATGCAACATGCAGGTGTGAAATGGGTACAGCCATACACCAGTGTCCAGTAGGCATTTCCCAAGGCTGGACAAGCGTGCGGACAAGATGGCACCCAGAATAGCAAACCTGGTGAAATAACACAGCTGTAGCAAGGCATAACACAGGAAATACAGCTGGAAACAAGTAGACACACTCCATAGACATCCATCCAGCCGTGCAAGAATCCGGCATACACACCAAGCTGCTAGCAAGTCTATGGGGATCACCCGCTTCCTCCATGGAACATACGGGACCTGTGGAACACATATTAATGGCACTCCAACAACGTCAACTAGGAAGGTCATAGCATGCTTAAAGTATGGCGTTCCCACTCATAAAGAACATCCTGTCATGAATAAATAGGTTCTACATGTACCGGCTGTGTTAGTATGGCAATACAGTGGCGGATAGTTCACAATGGGACCTCTGAGGATTACATAAAGCAGTTGCCAACCTGCAGGACTACAGTAACACCATATGGGTTAATTGTGGAAGGACCAGGGTTCCGTAGCACTACATAACGTGGGTAGGCAAACAGACATCCGCGACTGGGGAACATACAGCGGCAGTCAAAACCACTGGCCGAATGGACACGGTCCAACATGTTCTACACTTTACATATGCACATCGGTGTCCATAGTAGGACCCACATATTTGTCCATAGGTGTTGGTGACAGGCTGCTATCGTGCGAACCAGAAGAAGTGACGCCGTGACTACGGCACAGGTAGATATGGGCACCAAGCGTGTACAAGGGTGATGACAAGTGTCCATGACATGCAGGACATATGAATAGGACTCCCAGCTCGTCGTGTCAATAGACGCGTTCATCCCATTCCGCACACATGAAGGATGTGCAATGGGTACTGTCGGTGTTGCAGACATGGGATCGTGGGTATGCAAAATGGGTCTCGGCGTGGATTGGCAGATGATTCGTTGTCCGCCCGTGTGAGGGCGTGGGCATGGCATATCGTTACTCCGCACTAATAATGGCAATCATCCGCGGAAAATGATGAATGCAGCTGTGTAATGTGTACAGCCCTATACTAGTGTCCAGTAGGCAGTTCCATAGATGGACAAGCGTATGGCCAAGATGGCACCATAGCTGCAAACCTGGGGAATCCACAGCTGTTACAAGGCATAACCCAGGAAATACAGATAGGGACTACAGTAGACACTCCCATACAAAGCCAGACGCTGGGCAGATACGGAGTATCTGACACTTAATCCGCCAGCACATTAATGGGGATCGCCGCTTCCATACAGCAGAACAGATGGGTGACCTGTAGAACCATACCAATGGCACAATATCAGCGTCAGCTGGGAAAAGACATACGATGGTCGAACCATGGCGTTCCCACCAATGAAAGACATCCTTCAGTGGATTAATAGGATTGATGTCAATTGACCATGGAAAACACATGCACAACAATAAAGACCGCTGGCACCCTATGGCCACAAACCATATCACACATAGGTAGATGGAACAGTCCAACGTAAACATTTCGGTGCACGGCAGGTCACACATGGTATCAAAGGTTAGACATGTATGCGCTTATCACCCGTAGGCCCGTGAGACGTACACATAACATGGGAGCATCCAGGCTTTAAGTATCCACGTACACTTCCATTTGTCACTTTCTGTCGAACAATGAACATGTAGCCACAGCATAGAAAGCACAGACGACTGCTAACGACACACACGTATGTCAACAATTCAGAAGGCATCCTATGAACACACGTATTACATGATATTGTACTATGCCGACCCCACAACAATCAGAGACCTAACAATGTATGGAAGATATGCATAGCATATCACTGTAATACAATGGTACAGAACTGACAGAGTAGACAAATGTATGTTAACCCTACATCTGCATCTACACTACATTCCCGTCACGGGTGTTTGCTCCACCTGCTTCACAAAGGATGCCTCAACAGTTATCCATCGGTCAGCCCTGGTGTGTGGCCAAACCTCCACCTACTAATCTATCTACATACGCATTCTTCAGCATAGCTGTGGAGGTCCCTCCTGTGGTGTAATACCCTAGACGTCGTAAAACACCGACTGTAGACATGTGCCTTGTGATGTGCCCATAGCTGGCCGTAGGCATACGCCAATCCTGCGGCTGCCCAGGCCGCTGCCCTAGTAGGGACACCTGTCTAGTAGGCGTGTCACGTAGGTATATCAAGATGGGTGCACCATGTGTTGTGCTGGCGTGTGCCATGTAGCCCCACAGCCTAGGGCACCGGCGATCTAAGGCAGCTGCCGTGCAGGGAGTAGTACAGTCTGCAGGTATGTGCAGGCGTGCACATGTGAGCGGGCCACAAGGATACCCATAGTGGCGACAGCTGCACACATGGCTATAGTGGGACACACCTGCGGCCATGCATACAGCACACATAGACATACACACACCATAAATAGGCAAAGTACACACAAGGTGTATGTCATGTATGGGTAAAGTGTAAGGACAGCAAGGATAGCTGTCTGCCATGTAATCCAGCGATGTCTATGAGGTGTTCTGGAATACGGACAGTGCATGGACAATGTGTGGATATGCAAAGTACCACAGTTATATGTGTCAGCCGTGCAAATATCGATACATGGGGAAGGCGGCTGTCCATGGGAGAGCAGCGGCGGCCACAACATAGGTACATAGATATACAAAGAAAGAGGTACATACGAGCACATCCGGCAGGCCGTGAGTGTAATGTACACAGCAGCAACCCACAACACCATAGTAGGGTACACGTGGAGAACACGCTAGTGTCGCCGACCAGAAGAAGCACACAAGCAGTACACGATCTCGTCCCACCATCCACAAACACAAGGATGGCGCCAGGATATGGGTGTTCGCGTAAACCTCAAAGCCATACCGTATGAACCCATGCAGCTGGGAGCATGGACACACACACACATGTAGCGCGCATGGTGATTGACCACACCCCACATACCCAACCGCACAAGCGTACAACACAGGTATGGTATGCGCTCGTGGACCACCGAGCACACCACCAGCAGAGGCACATGTACAGGTGGGTGACAACAACCGTGCAGGAATGGCGCTGGTAGGCAAGGTATGTGTTGAGCGTCTAAAAGCATGTACATCCAAGAGAGGCAGCTGCAAAACACACACACACAAACACTGCGCAGGGGCGAGTCAGAACCTCACGCCTATCTACATGAACT
Source organism: Protopterus annectens (assembly GCF_019279795.1). Classification (NCBI taxonomy): domain Eukaryota; kingdom Metazoa; phylum Chordata; order Ceratodontiformes; family Protopteridae; genus Protopterus; species Protopterus annectens. The sequence goes on from NC_056732.1 coordinate 310,236,493, forward strand.
CACTACAGTATGAAGCATTTACAGAGCAGCACTACGAGTTTACTGAGCACAAGCGCTGTCAGAGGCATACTTCTAGGCTGGTCACATCACCCGCAAAACAATAGCTGGCAATAGGCAAGGTATGTGTTGGCGTATAATAGTATGTGTATCGCAGAGGCAGCTGGAAACACACACACACACATGGAAGGGCGGAGTTGAACCTAAGCCTATCTACATGAACTCACTACAGTATGAAGCATTTACAGAGCAGCTACCGAGTTTGCTAAACAGAGCGCTGTCACAGGCATACTTGTAGGCTGCTGACATCACCCGCCAAGACAATAGTTGGCAATAGCCAAGGCATGTGTTGCGGGCGTCTAAAAAGCATAATCAGTCGCAGAGAGCTGGAACACACACACACACGGAAGGGCCGAGTCGAACCCACGACTATCTACATGAACACACTACTGTATGAAGCATTTACAGAGCAGCTACGAGTTTGCTAAACAGAGCTGTCACAGGCATACTTGTAGGCTGCTGGCGTCAACCGCAAGACAATAGGTGGCAATAGCCAAGGCATGTGTTGCGGAGCATCTAAAGCATATTCAGTCGCAGGCGCGGCTGAAACACACACACAGAGACACACACACACACACACACACGGAAGGGCGGAGTCGAACCTCGCCTATCTACATGAACTCACTACAGTATGAAGCATTTACAGAACGCTACCGAGTTTGCTAAACAGGCGCTGTCACAGGCATACTTGTAGGCTGCTGGCGTCAGCATAAGACAATAGGTGGCAATAGCCAAGGCATGTGTTGCGGGCGTCTAAAAGCATATGCAGTCGCAGACGCGCTGGAAACACACACACACACACAGAGACACACACACACACACACACGGAAGGGCGAGTGAACCTCGCCTATCTACATGAACTCACTACAGTATGAAGCATTTACAGAACGCTACGAAGTTTGCTAAACAGAGCTGTCACAGGCATACTTGTAGGCTGCTGGCGTCAGCCGCAAGACAATAGGTGGCAATAGCCAAGGCATGTGTTGCGGGCGTCTAAAAGCATATTCAGTCGCATGAGCGCGAAACTGAAACACACACACAGAGACACACACACACACACACGGAAGGGCGAGTCGAACCTCGCCTATCTACATGAACTCACTACAGTATGAAGCATTTACAGAGCAGCTACCGAGTTTGCTAAACAGGCGCTGTCACAGGCATACTTGTAGGCTGCTGACGTCAGCCGCAAGACAATAGGTGGCAATAGCCAAGGCATGTGTTGCGGGCGTCTAAAAGCATATTCAGTCGCAGGCGGCTGGAAACACACACACACACAGAGACACACACACACACACACACGGAAGGGCGGAGTGAACCTCGCCTATCTACATGAACTCACTACAGTATGAAGCATTTACAGAATGCGCTACCGAGTTTGCTAAACAGGCTGTCACAGGCATACTTGTAGGCTGCTGGCGTCAGCCGCAAGACAATAGGTGGCAATAGCCAAGGCATGTGTTGCGGGCGTCTAAAAGCATATTCAGTGAGCAGCTGGAACACACACACACACAGAGACACACACACACACACACACACACGGAAAGGGCGGGGGCGAACCTCGCCTATCTACATGAACACACTACAGTATGAAGCATTTACAGAGCCGCTACCGAGTTTACTGAGCAGGCGCTGTCAGGAGGCATACCCCTATGTGAGTGGTATCATTTGCAAAGGCAATGCCCTGGTGTTAGGACAGAGTCGCATGATCACGCGGTCTGTTACCATCCCAAGGTGGCATTACACTAACTGCGTTAGTGCTGCAGTCCAGAATAACAAGTAACTACTGATCAGTACATCACTGCATACTGGGCATGCTCAGACAGACTCGGCACAGGGCAGACATGCATACACATGTTGCGACGGCATGGGTGGCGTAATGTGGACCGTCGTGTGTGTCCAGCCACACAACAGAAACCTGGCCATGCCACAGGCGTGGCCGTTGCGTGGGGATAGAGGCATGCACCGGTATTAGTGCAGGCTGCTGCGGTGTGCACTGTGCTGTGTGTCTATCTACACAGCTGCCTACTGGGCATGCTCAGACACTTAGAGTCGGCACAGATCAGACATGCATACACATGGTGCGGCGGCATGGGTGGCGAATGCGGACCATCCTGTGTTCCGCCACACAACAGTAACCGGTCATGCCACAGGCGTTGTTGTTGCTGCGGGAATATGTAGGTACAATTAACCATGTGTAGGACTGGTCTACAGTTTGTTGCATGCTACAGACAACCCTCACATACACAGGATACCTTCACAGATGTCCTGAGGACACTGGTGAGTGGGCATGCTCTCACAACAGCACCGTTTGGGTGACATGAACCACCATACATAGCCTGGGAACATTACCCATGGCACAACACAGTACGCCAGCAGTCCCAGGTGTTCACACACCTGGCCACTGTTAAACAGCCATGCACCATACATACCAGGGGATGTCTGACAGTTCTGCCCATCACGCATGGTGAGGATATGCCCCACACAGGATGTACAGCCCTCAATGGTGATGCAAGACCGTATAGTGGATCCACTGGTCATCCACTCACTGTAACCAACACCAGCATGGGGTACCTCAGTGATGACCTCTCACAGGAAACCACACACATCATATGACCGATGTGGTACCCTACATGTCCTCCATGCCAATGTTGAACAGAGGCCAGACTGGAAAACGCCTACCGAATGCCTTCGACCATGCACATGCACGTCTGCGACAGGCAAACATGATGACATCAGGCCCTTGTCCACCACAGGTAGGCACATGGTGTGGTGGACCGCAGCCACTGACTACCTGTACATCAACAGTTGGAGCTACTACATGGCAGGGCAATGACAGTACCAGGGAAACCATCACCCATTCATACCGGCGTCACCATACACCCCACATACCAACATCCAGGTCGCTCGTGGGAGTGGTACTGCAGAGGGCACATGAGACAACCACAGGGCCTTCCCTAACTGTGGTAAGGACATGGTTGGGGCACACAGACCTGCATGGAAATGGTCCAGAATGGTACAACAGTCACTGCACCCACAGACATTGTCTGCATACCACAGGACATGTTCCATGCATACCTCCCCAACAGGGAACATATCCATCCCACCAGAGTGTATCCTCCCAAACATGTCATATGGCCTGGTGTGATCCCATATCTCTATGGCGTTTGACACGTCAGCAATGGGCACCGATGGTTTCCCTGGCTGTGTGCTACCCATCCTCTTTAAGGCCCTCGGCCCACACATGCGCCACTGTGTCATGTTAGCCTTACTATGGGCTATGTCCCCAATGGATGCCATATGGCATCTGTGGTCCCACTATGCCAGGGTAGTGCTCCTATGGACTGTCAACAGCCACACCCTATACGCTTGACAAGTGTTGTCTGCAAAGCTGTGTGGAGGTCCATACAGGTGGTCATGGTTACAGATAGCGGTGTACAGCCAATGCGGAACATACCCACAACTACATAGTCAAGGTCGGATCCTGCCTCCCGAACCTGCTCGTCCAGTCTGGAGTGTTCACCAAGGCCATTGATGGGGATGTGTGGGTTTGCACACAGTACCATGACCTGGTGGAGCGTTCAGAGCACACTACACATGGGACCCATGTAAAGGCTCGCCAGCATACATGTGGGGACATATGTCACCCGATGCTTCTCACACAGGTTGGAGGTCACACCACACAGGGTTGGTGCTGAAGGTGCTTTGTCACACTCATATCTGGACCCAGTGGAGGCCCACAGGGCTCACTCCTGTGCACCCTGCCATATGGCATCCGACCTTCCAATGTGCATGCAATCATAGGGGATTGTAGCAGACAAGGTATGCAGATGACTACGCGACCGGCCCATACCCAGCACCCCATGTTACACGTACATCCACCTAGGGCGTCATAGACATGGCTGACTGGTGCCAGAGCCATGGCCTGCTACCAGATGCCAGATGAGGGGTAGCCCTACCCAGTGTGAAGAACATGTTCATCCCAATGTCACATGTGGTGAGTACGCCATTAAAGGTGGTGGACATGTTCAGGGTGATGGCTACCACACCTGTTGGCAACCTCTGTCAACACACACAATGGCAATGTGGGTGTGAAGACATTCCATTGTGGCCTCCTGGTCTGGATGGAATGGCAACCACATCAGGGTGTTCATTGTACCCTGTACACATCACACAGCAGTGCAATGACTGTGTACAATGGCACATGTGGCCTGTAGCTAACCTGGCGCCTGCAGCACTTTCGGAAGGACCGCAAGCGTTCCACAAGGCGGGGATAGCGGTGCTAGGACATGTCTCACATGGTGCGGCCAAGGGGACACTGGCTGTGGATCTGCACAGCACAGCTGATCCGTGGTGATCTGTGCCCGACATACCGGCCATGTCTGACCTGGGTGACATGGGCACATTCCACCTCCAGGCCCCATGCGAACACGGGCACAGAAGCGACTGTCAGACACCTCAACCCACAGATGAGTGGGGCGTGCTGGGGAACAGGGTAGCGGCCAGACACACAGTGCGACACGGGGAGGTGCCAGGCCATGTGAAGGAAAGGCCCTGACTGCCTTTGTCCAGGACTGCTACTGGCGATGTGGATGTGTGACTATAGCTATCGCCAGTCAACCTCTGTGTGTCACTGCTAGACCAGGGACTGGGGACTGATGGATATGGCATCCCCATCCTGAGGGTGTTAGATGCCACACACAGTCATGCTAGGTCCACACATGTCGTAGGGCACATATCCTGTTACGTTCATGTGTGCCTATGTACCTATGTAGGGTCCATGCGGATGTGGGTAACTGTGCTATGCTGATTTTGCCAGACATGCCTGTGGGTACCCCACGACTACATGGGGAACTAATTACAGTGCTCCCAGTAGGCGCGTGCAGTACACCATCAGTATCAAGCGGGTTAACTGCACCGACATGGTGCTACACATGTAACCACCACACATACTGTGTACACATATCAATGAATGCTGCACCTGTCCTGCATGGTATGTCTGCTGCATGATGTCCGTGCACAACACACATCACATACACACCTGTCACCAGCCATACACACACCACAACATACCGTACCATGCGGACACAGGTATCACGTACACCTCTCACTATCGTGTCCACCCTGTGCATCATAATATGTTAGCTTAACCGTGCATTGCTGGTGTGGCTCACAGTTATGCGGCAGAGACTTAATCATATGCACAGGGTGATATGTGTGCCACAGGCATGGGCTGTACCAATGGATGACATCATGTGTGTGTGTAAGGGCCAGTGCATTGAGTGGGCATGACTATGTAGAATGCATGTGGGTGTGGTGGAGCCCTACAGTTGTGTCTGCTGTGTGTGGGTGTGTGTGTACACAGTTCAGTCATCTCTGATGCCTACACGGGGTATGCTTGGCAGCCCCTGACTGTACAGTGCAGGTGTTACGGCACACTGTGTCTGCGGCGGCGTGACCAGCGCCTGCCTGGGGTTGCAGACGCGACGGGTGGAGGTACAGACTGTCCACTCTCGATGTCACATGTCCCTGGAAACATGCCCGCGGCGGGGCCGTCCAGGGCCCGTCCACGTGGCCTGCTCTGTCCTGGTGTGGATGGTGTAGTAGCTGCAGTGCTACTGCTACCATCACTGTCTGTGTGGGCATGGGGAGGTGGCACGCACGCTGACCTGCAGCAGGTGGTGTTGCTGGCACACGCCCACGTGCCTATGCCTCACCCCTACCTGGTGTTCCTGCGGACTGCGCGACGCTCAAGGATGGCCAAGCCTCGATCGAGGAGACCAGCCATCGCCCAATCTCCTATCCAGAACATCGGCAAGATGCTGTTGTGCATTCGCCAATGCCTGGATGCTGTCATTTAGGGTACGGATTGCGGACCTCTGCAGCCTCTGCCCCTCCTGGTTCTGCCGTTCGGCGCGTGCCTGCGCCGCCATTACAGTCTGGAACATGCGTCTGGTTATACCAGCTGCTGCACCCTGTACGGCAGGTGTATGTCTAGCGGTGCCCCCCTACGGGCAGCACCTGCCACATGCCTGCGTGGCACTGCACCAGTCCTTACACTGGCAACATCGTGTGTACCCACACCTTCTGCAGCCACCACACATTCCTGCTCGGGGACAACAGACGCTGCCTGACCATCATCTATGGGCATCGGTGTCGGGGTATGTCGGCATCTGAACCGTGTGCAGGGATGAAAGGGACGTATGTGTAATGTTCTCCACTGGCACAGTCTCTGCCTGTGACGACCCTGCCTGTGCCTCATGCACATGGTCATCACCACTAGTATCTGTGGGGACACTAGCATCAGATTGTCCGCACCTGTCAATACAAAGACATACCATCGGTTACAATACAGACACACACACACACACACACACACACACACACACACACACACACACACACACACACACACACACACACACACACACACAGCATGCATGTGATAATGCAGGTGGCATGCAGCATTCACACAACACAGACCAGTGAATGCAGACCAGACATTCATAGTGGCAGTATGTACACTGCCCTGGTGGGGACAGTACAACAGGCAGGTGTCATTTAGTAGGCATGCAGTACACACATTCATGGTAGTTTGCATGCATCAGCGTGATACACCGTGTGGCCGCGGGCAGGTTGAGTACACATGGCTGCCAACACTATGTAATGTACACCGCAAACATGTGCGGTATCATGTGGACATGTGAGGATGGTGTCCCACCGCATGCACCACATCACGATGGCTGTCATGGTGCAGTGTTATGTGTACAGTGTACAGATACAATGTATGTGTAACAGTGATGTCTGTGCAGGAATGTTGCTGTGAGCTGTGTTCGTAACTGTCCGGTGTGTGGTGCAGGGTCTGTGCGACTGCACAGGAGCAGGACACAGCTATGTGTCTGTGCGATGCGTGACCTGGTCGCATTACATTGCCATGTCTGTAAGTCAGTTCAGCTGCTCAGCAGCACATATATGGTGGACATTGGAGGCACCTGTACTAGCTGGGGAGAGGCATTTCATGTCACTGGTGTACTACAGCAGATGTCCAGGGGTTCACTACATTGATGAACCCACTATGTGTGTACAGGGTGCAATGGTGAGTACCCACTGTGGATGTGCTGTGTGGCAACATGCCTGTAGGTATCCACCATGGCCTTGTCTGTCTGACTCATTGACAATTGTGTGTGGTAGACATTGTGCACGGCCCTGTGGTGGCCCATGTGACATACACGCATACTAGTGTGGCGTGTCACATTCTCTGGATATGCTGACAGTGTGTATGTCTGCTATGTTGTGCATAGGTCATATCATGGTGTGACAATGCTGCAGACAGACATGCGTGCATGGGACATGGCATGCGCCATGTCTGGCGTGTGCACCGATGCAGGGGCATGGGTCACATTGGTAACACCTGTGCTCTGGCCAGATCACAGCTCACTCTGTGGTACTGTGTCCATACTGCACTGGCATTCCAATGCATACTACACATGCAGCCATTGGGTAACACCTACACCATTGTATGCATAGCTGAATGCGTAACACACCAATTGGTTGTGTGGTGTCATACCACTCTGTAATGGGTGTATCTACTGTACATGGGTGGTGTGTATGTCGTGTGGTGCGTGCTGTATACCGTGTCGGGAGCACACACAGGTGAGCATGTCATGCCTAGACACATGGGAATATCAATACAGCAGAACATGCGTTTGACTGGCAACAGACTTACCTGCAACAGACCCTTGTCCTTGCGACACGCCAGGCGTACCTGTAAAGGCATTACACAAAGGTATACACATTAGCCATTACTATCTCCACGGTCAGCACTGTGCATGACACATCATGCATGTGTGTGGTTGCATGTGCTATGCACATGTCTGCTAACAACATAGCATACAATGGTTTGCATCTTGTGTGGCCATATACCTGGCATGTATTGCTATATCATGTGTTGTACTATGACACCCACACCCACGTCGCCTATCATACATACATGCAACACTGACTTACCATGCGGCTCCAGGCTCATAGCTTGGGTGACACCCACCTCCACGATGGGCATGCAAGTGGTTGTGCATGTTGTTCCGTGGGTGTCCCCAGACTGACCAGGAGCTCCTCCGTAGCTGTGAGTGGGGGCTGTGTTGGTGGCCCACCACCTGTCCCACGTTGTTGCCTGGCGATTGCAGCGGCACGCTGTCTTGCATGCCGGATCAGGTCTGTGCAGTGCCTGCGGATTTGTTGGTATGTGCGGTTGGTTCCGCCCACGCTGTTCACCCTCCTGCACAACTCCTCCCACATCTCCTGCCGTTCTTGTGCCTGCTGTGGGACATGGCTGAACAGGGCATTGTAGTTACTGTGGAGGTATGGTATGATGACCCCCTCCTCCTGACGACTAAATGGTGGTAGCCGGGAACGTGGCATTATCTGGAAGACATAATGATGGTGGCAGGTCACATTCACACTGCTGTGCTGGCATACTGTTGGAAATACATTGCTATGACATGTACGACATCTGCACAGTGATCTGTGAAGGGCATCGTGGGGGTGACACAGCCGATGTTGTGGCTTCACACCATTGAGCACTGGGTGTCACATCATATCTGTGTGCCACCCCATCACACTGTGCACGCACCATGTAGATGTTAGCCTGCCATGGACATGTGTACCTGGCTGCCCCTATGTCCGTATCAGTTGGCATATGTCCCCATGTGATGTCTGTGCTACTGTTCACCTGTACGCTGTGTATATGTCAGTACACATCACGTCTGTGTCCATTGTGAACGTCAGCAGCGGCACTGTACACATACACATGGACACCTGCACATGCATGTGTTGTGCCATGTACTTCCACACAGCACTGTACCGGTGCTGGACAACTTGCCCAGCTCACCTGTGTTACGTATGTGATAGACATGGAGCAATGTGTAACCATGACACATTAGCAGGACAGGCCATGCATAGCATGTACGCACACATTGTGCAGAGCATCACACAGCACCTGTAACATGACAGGGTGCATCGCCACCACATTACTACTGTGTATGGTTGATAGTGAGACTGCCTTTTGTCCATTGCACCATGTGGGACTGCGATAGCTCATGCTGCCTTGCTGGTCATCTCTGCATGATATGGCAGGGTATGCATCATACATGGCAATGGGTGTGACCCACCCAGGGGCTGCCGGTATTGGCAGGGTGGCTGTCCATTGCTTTGGTCATAGCTGTGTGAATCTGGACATTCAATATGTTTATCACCATGGTGTGGACACTGGCCTCCAGCGGGGTATGCTGTACGCTGCTTGTTGAGGGTGTGTGTGGTGCATGCAGGTATCACACATCCATGCGTACCTGTAGCCCTGGCAGGTGCTATGTGCTGGGATGTTGATCGACACAGTGCTGTATGTGTACACACACCACTATCCCATGCACATGGATATCCGCCTGAACTGATGTGGGTGACACATATGTGTGCATACATTGCCCGCTGCCACCCACATGTCTGCTGCTGCACTACACACCGCCATCCCTCCTGTGTGAATGTGGTGTTGGCCTCAGCAGAGGTATCCATGTATGGGGACATGGATGTTCACATAGCAGGCCCACTGATGGTATCGTCGATCTGACCATACACATGTGATGCACCCCTCACACATACAACCCATTCATATTGTTGTTCACAATGGTGACACGGCTATATTGCTATGCGGAGCCATTCACAGACATACATACACAGAGGCATGCACGCCCATCTGTGTCATTGGCGGACTATTGGTGTGGTTTGGCACCTAACGTGTTTGACTGCAGGTGGCGCAGACCTACTGTGCACATGTCTACATGGTAGGCCTGTTCTATGGTAGGCATCTGTGATGTGCTGTGCACATCTCATACCTGCACATTTGGTTGTTGTCCATCGGTCCACAGGCCAGTGGTGGGACATACAGAGATGTTGCTGAACATATGTACATGCGACACTGTACAACTGTGACGCTAGCCTCTCAGATGCTCATGTGTCATGGACGTGAACACCGTACACACACATGTGGTTGTGGGCCGCCGTCCATACCCATCTCCACCTGTGGGTTGCTATCATCCCACACTCCTTGTACTGTCTGTTCAGGCTATGCAGCTATGTGGGGCTTGTGTGCATACAATACAATACTATGTGCCTTTGCACCCATCACGGACATTGTCACACAGGTACACCAGCAGCCATACACATCGCAGATTGTTGTCAGCATGTCACATGTGGTACACACCTAACACATCTCCTGCGGGACATGGTAATGTGTGTGGGCATGTCCAGTAGTGACATACCACAGCTACCCCTACATGACGGCTATGCAGGACATGTCTGCGTACATCTACTGTGACATATACACCAGCAATGCCCCCTACCTACATCACATGGTACTACCTGTGGAGTATGTGTGTCTGCATCCATGCTATGGCCATAGATGACATTTGTACATCTATATGTGCAACATACCTCGGTGGGGGTTGTCATGAGCACACGTTCCATGTGTCAATGCATTGTTTGTGTCTGTTGGGCAGTCATTGTTGTGCATGGTTTACATGGCTGACATAGTGTACTGTGTCTGATTCCAGGTACTTCATTGGGCTACCAGCATTGTACATTTCTACAGCACATTCCAGCCATCATGTAGCCAGCTTAGATGACAGTGGGAGGTGTTCCGCCATGTGCACATGTGTCACACAGTACAAGGGTGACTGACACATATTGTCGGGACTGGGTTCTGACTGCTGTGGATGTGTGTACCGGTGTTGACAACCATGACTGCACCAGATGGTGTCTCCTGGATGTGTGACATTCACAACAAACACCCACATTGACATAGCAGCACATCGTCCACGACAATTTACATTCCTGCCTGAACACTGTGTACGGTATATTTGTATGACCACTGCATATATCACTGGTGGCCACCAGCATGGCTGCCTACAGCAGCAGTGTGTATCCTGTGCAAACATGGGTTACACCAGTCACAACACACCTGTGCCAGCTGGCCCTGTAGTGGGTGACAGTGCAGTTACATTCATCATGTAACAGTATACACCGTGCACCAGTATGTTGCGGACATGTGAACGGCTGTGCTACTCAACATATGCACATGACATCACCTGGTACACCGTGTCTGCCTTGCCACCTGCTATTGTGACCACCCTGTGATGACAACATGTGATGGCTCAATGGTGAATTAACCGTCCAGGTGTGTGTCTAGCCAGGTGTCCAGTAGCCACTGGTCTGCATGCAGGGATAGTCTACATTGGCCTACTCTGTCACTGGGACTGTTGACTATGGTCATACTGTTGTTATGCAGGCATGTGCTGTCTGTCCAGTCTGATAGTCGTGTTGAACCACACTACCGTGGCACACATGTCGTGTGGACATCTGGCTAAGGTGTGCAGCCCACATGTACATCTTCTCATGCTATGCTGCCTGTGCAGCGGTGTCACATGTCTGTCTCTGGCAGGGCTGTCACAGGTAGGCACAGCATGCAGTGATGTGTGACAATGCTTACACCCTCCACTGTGCTGTACAGTAGCACTGCACACAGTACAGCACACATGTCACTTATCTACAGTGCCTGGGACCTGCCTCCATGCCCTACACGCCACACCTGCCAGTCCAGATTGTACACAGATCATACCTCCCAGTCACATACCTGGACTGCAACACACACAGGTGGGTGGTTCCCACACCGCCGTGATTTACACACATACTGTATTTTCCCATGACACATTGCATCATAGGTGGTCCATGTTCAGATACCCATGTTTGTGGCCACTACGCACATTGTGACACGCGACAGTGCAGACACTGTACACCACAGGTTACATGCCAGTCAGGGTGGCATGCTGTACATTGCACCTGGGACAGTTGCTACTGCTATGTATTGCCAGCAACACGAACTTCCCTAGTATGGACTCCCATGTACCCACACATGCTTGGCCATGCAGTACACATAGCTGGGTGACACATTACACGACACATACCATACCTACACTACCCTCAGCATGCACCAAACCTACATGTGTCTGTCTGTATGCTAGGCCTACACCTCCCCTCTGTTTGCTGAACATCCATGCTTACCATCCCTGCTAGCCACACCCTAAGCACACAACCATAGCAGCATGCATGGTACATACACACTACAGCCGGTATTACTGACATCCACTGACAGAGGTTGTTGAGGGCATGGCACCACATCCAATGGACAGTCTATGTGCCTATGCCAACAGTGATCACAGTGCACTTCTGCTACATGTACACACTGGTAGGGACCATGCTATTCCACACTGAGACATGGTGGTGCTGGCATTTTCACAGACGCCACAGTGGTATTCCTGTTCCATGCACATGCTATATGGGCACATGTGCAGGCTGTTGCACGGTAGTTTTGTTCACCTGTGTGTTGTGTGTCACTTGACAGTCATGGTGTGTCCTGCTGGTGCATGACATACTCCACAGCTAGCTACCTACACATGACTGCCAGACATTGCAGTGTGGGCCCTCATGCAGTGTGGTGGTATGTCTCTGCTGTTTGACTACATCCACATTCAATGCAGCATACCACGGTCATGCAGGCATTGGCGACACAGATGTTGCTGGCATCCTGCCTGCCAATGGGGTACCTACCACCAACAATACACACTCTCACTCACTACAGGGTTCCAATCCTTGGCTGGACATTGTATTAACCCTGTGGACACATACATAGTACTGGCATGCACATGTTATGTCTGGGAACACAGTCCCAATGTCACCTCCAACCACCGTAGTTGTTGTATCCGCCAACCTGGCTGTTACATGTCTCTGCAGCAGCACACATCAGTGACTGCTAGCCCATTCATGTACGGTGTGCACCATGACCACCACACTACCACATCTATCACACTACACATGGATGGTACTGCATTGCACGTATGGGGCTGCATCTCTACACCCATGACTGGGCCATTCAGTATGGCACTGGGCCACATCTTGACATACATGCTCCACACACTCATTGACTACCTGCATGCCTTTCCTGGCACCCTTGTTGGGCTTCTGTGCGCCACGGAACACCACATCCCATGCTGGCCACCTGTCATATTATTGCATGGGTGGTTGGGGTGGTACAGAGGGTATCACATCAGACATGATCTGCTCTTTGCCCTTCAGCACCATTCCACTCTATGCTATTGACAGTGTACACATCCAGCATCACATCGTACCCTATGTATCGGCATGTTACGCCATGTGCCTTCTGTACAGTTCACACAGTGGTGCAGGCATGTCATGCTAACTACAACATGTTAGGGACGTGTGGCATTGCACGTTCCTCAGACATTTGGCCCCTCATGCTCAGTATTTGCATACGTGCACTACCTACTGTCACACAGTACTGTACATGCCTACATATACCACTTCTACATACCTGGCAGCATTCTAGCTCATCCTACTCATGTTGCTGACACCCATACAGGTGTCAGTGTGGCAGATATATCATGTAGATATCATTGCATCAGTTACATCACACATAGTGCATACACATCACCTTTGCATACTGACAGTCATGCGGTGTGTATCACATGGATACTGTCCCTATGCAGGCATATCACGTTGTACATGGTTGATGTACACACACATGGCCCACATGGTGCTGTGGTTGCCATATTACACCATAGTGTGGGTACACATGTGCAGGACTACACATTTCTGGACCGTTTGTGTAGCTGATACCTTGGGTGCCCTTGTACCTGTGCCATACACACATGTACACGCAGGCCATGTTACAATAACACATGTGTGGTGTACCTTACACAATGGATACAACGTTACATGTGTCAGTATAGTCATGCTGTGCTCTCTACCCAGCTCAGACAGTTTACATATGCAAATGACAGTCATGTAACACATCTGTGCTCACCTAGATGCCACTAACACAGGGGTGTAATGTACTCTGCCATGGCCCATGTTCTCCACAGTACTGATGCATGTATTACTCCTACATGGCGTTTGCTGTGGGCAGGGGGGGAGGAGCAGTCCTGCATGTGTGCACACATGCCACATTGCTCAGCCCGGGCGTCTGTGTGACATCCACAGACTGGACACACACCATGCTGTGGGACATAGGTCCTGTGCACATCCCACAGGGGCACACTGTGTCACTAGTCGTGTCATAGCTGCCTTGCTGGTAGGGTGACACAGACCCATGGTACCACCACAGCGGACGTGCTGTATAGACATGACAGTTGACATCCAGTTCTGCCGTTCAGTGGACACTACCATGGGGGGGGGGAATCAGTACTGTGTACATTGCACATGTGTTTACACGGCACTGCTGGACATCATTGTGGCACATTGCACCTGCTATGGAGCGTTTGGACATGGTCACTTGCTGGTACCTCCATTTGGTACCTATTCTGCTACTACATTGTCCCATATGTGCAGGCCATACATATCTTGTGTATGTATATAACATTAGCCCATCGTTCCATCATGCATGCTATGCCTGTGATACTGTCTATGATCTCTGAACATATCCATCATGCCAGCTTTGCATTACACATACTTGACATAGTCGGGCTTACTGCGTGGCATAGGTGCACGTCGTGCGCACATTCCGTATGACATCGACGGTATATGCCCATGCACATGTGTGCTGTGACACTATACATAACTGTCCTATCCCGTGCTGTGGCACTTCAGTGTTGGATATCCACTGCCAGCATCGGCGTGGGTGGTGGCATTGTTCTGTGTTTGCAACCCCTATGGCAGACCTGGGGTAGGGTTATCACCTGTGCCACTTTGCAAGGGACAGTCCCTCCTTGGGCAGTTGTGTCCTGACAAACTTTATCACTAATGGCAAATGTCCTGAGATTGTGGGACATCACTATATCCCATTCTTATGTAAGAGTTGCATAACATACTTATTTATGTATGTACATTCCTAACTGTTACAAGACACACAATAAGCAACTGAACTGCTACAAGAATACACCTTTCTTTATGCAAAAGAGTAGCGTTCTAACCTTTGTACTGACCATGGGTATGTGTCCACCTGTAACATCTGAAGTGTGTCGGCGGTTTCCCACTTTGGCCTTTTGAAAGGGTGGCAAGCCGGCCCTGGGGTTATCGGTGTTTACATGTTGTCCCACTGCTGTGCACGTTGTCCACAGTTGTTGGTATGCTGCGGCGTTTAGCATTACATATCCAACCTTAGCCTCTCTCTGCCTGATGGACAGGTATCTTTACCTACACACCGTTCACATACTGTACAGATTCGTCATACGTGTATGCGTTACACACCAGTACAATTCGTGGGTTCGACATACCTTTCCGGCCTTTTGTTCTGCGTTCACTCAATTCCCTTGATTCTGTTTCTCGAGTTCGTATGGGTTGGTATGAACATACGGTTTGGATATCCAGGAGTCTTCCTTATATTCGTGTCGCCTGATCCATGTGGGTTAATCAGGCCAATAGCTGTTCCTCGGTGTGTACTTATGCGCATATCAGCGGTGATCCCCTTCCTTTCGTTCGTTCTGGCGTCGGCACTAGGCCATGGTTCTTTCCTCGTGTGGCCGTTGGTTATTTGCAATACCTTAGTGAGGATGGTATGTATTGTATCATGTTTGTGTGACTGCATCCGCTATGTGTGGTGTCGGGTACATTTCGCTGTGGTGTTAGCCGTGGATTGTGTGTGTTGGGTATGGTATTGTGTTCGACATGTGGGTCCCGTGTCCTGGCGGCGTCTGTCGATGGTGTGCATTCAAATGTGTTACATGGCTGTTATTTTCCTGTACATAGCGAATGCATGGATGCATCAGCCGCTGCTAGTGTTCCCCATGAGCTTGTTGTGGGTATGCCGTTGTCATTCACTGCCTGTATGTGTTTGCTACGGTTTTAGCTGTTATCCCTTTGATATGTGCAATGGGGTATATCTGCGGATGTGGGTGACGGATGCAGGTGTGAGTCTTGCATTTACACATACCAGATATGCTTGTGTGTGTGCTCCATCCCTGCTTGGGGAGCTGCGGGTTACCTGTCTGTTGTTCCGGGAATGTTTGTTTTGTTGATGTCGTCTGCTGTCGGTATCGCCTGCATGTGTGCTTCCTGCACGTATTCCGCCTTCACATCGGTTATATATCTGCGCATGTCCGTCCGTGCCTACCATCCATTGGCACTTTGTCGCTGATAGTTACGGTGATTGTGGTCCTATACTTGGGGCGGACTGTATGCTACCGGTAGCCTCCTATTCGTGTGCTGCTTGCTTACGTCGGTCGTGGAACACACCGGTATTTACCGGACCGTAAGTGTTCACGATCGGTGCCGGGATGGCACATTCGTATTTTCGCCGTACATGCCTGATGCTGTGTAACGTTGCCAACAGACCGTGTGGAGTCTACGTTATGGCCGCCATACCTACGGTCGTGGTTTGTACATGCGTCCTTTGCATCTCCGGTTTGCTATGGCCCTGTGGTACACTTTGGGACATTTGGGCTTTGCATCATTTTACGCCGCCACGTGCATAGCCACTGAGGAGATGCCAGTACTACTTTGTGGGTACTGCTGTACATACGCCTATGGTTCCTGTACTGTATGCCTCGCCTGTTATTACACTCCGCCTGTGACATGTCACCTTCATACACAGTTTACACTGGCACACACATTACACACACACAGCGGAACACACGACAACCTCACCTCACACATACACATATTGCCGCCATGGCTGTCAACCTTCTATTTCGAGTGGGGAACACACACAGTAGTAATGTGAAACACATGGGCATAATGTGGAACACATAGTAATGGCATAGTGACAACTTCAGCTAAGTAGGTCATAGGTTGATTATGATATGCTGATTTACTTACAGTGAAGAACCTTTACTGACTTACTATGAGTACATTCTATTTACCAGGATGTCATTTATATACATTCCTAACAATGGATGTTTGAGAGACATTTTCAATGTGGAACTTGTAGGTACTGCGAGGAACATGAACTGTTTTACACCCGAATGAGGTGCGTTCCTCATAATGTCATTACACTTCACTGGTATGCTTTGCGCTTTCGCACCGACAGTTGAACACAATACCTCGTTGGCGCATCGCCGGTGGCAGCGTGTATCTCCGCACTCATGTCCTATGGATATGACACGCACATATGTAGGGTTGCCACCTTTTCAAATGGCCAATGTGGGAAATTTTAGTAGAAGCGTCTGATTTTGCATGCCAACACACACCCACGGCCAGTACAAAGGACAGCGATTCACTTTTTTGACGGAATACGACGATGTAGCATTACAGTTGCTTATTCTGTTTATTATCATATTTAGATGTTTCTTCTACAATATAACTGTTTTGTGCAACTAATACAGTAATTATGGGAAATGGTTTTGTCCTACAATCTCAGGACATTTGCCATTTTGTCAATGTTTTTGCAGGACACAACTGCCCAAAGGTGGACTGTCCCTCACAACGTGGGACAGGTGGTGACCCTACACATATCCCGTTACTGTACCGTGGACTGGTGACCATCCCGACATGCGGATATGTATTGATGCAGGTTAACATTTCCATGGCTGGCGTTACCTGCCCTGCCCACCCTCCAGGATGATCGGGTTGTCGGTCACTATGTTTAATATGTGGTGATTTTGCGTCTTACTTATCTGTGAACTTGCATCCCTGGGTTCCATATTACCCTGTTGTACTTTCTATCTGTGTAGGTGTACATAAATTTCTACATGTGTACTGATATGTATTTCCATCTGTGTATGCACATGCGTACATGTGGTCAACTTGCGGCGATAGTGGCAGCATATGGCTACGCCGTGTGCTGTTGAACCGGCGTCGTTGGCGTGTTGGCGTTCCATGCTCTGCTGGCTATTGGGTGTGCAGTGTTTGGCGGTGCCTTTGTTGGAGTCACACATACGTCCGCATACGGTACACACGGGCGGACATGTTTGTGTGGCGTCCATTTTACTGTGTGTGCAGGTCAGGAGGTGTCAGTCCATGGGGCCTACACTGTCAGAGTATGTGCTATCGTTCCCTCTTTGCCAGGGCGTAGGCATATTGGGTACGCCTCTGTCTACCTACTGGGGCTGGCTCAGGGTGTCCGTGGCGCCCACGCCCTGTGCCTGTGCTTGCCCTGGCAGTTGTGGCGGACTTGGTGGCCCTCCGGCATTATGTCCCTGCAGCAGCTGTTTCCGCAGAATCATATTGTGTAGCATACAACATACTATGAATATGTGGGCACTTGTGCCTGGCGAGTACTGCAAGGCTCCACCGGATGTATCCAAGCACGGGAACCGTGATTTCAACATCCCGAACACACGCTCTATGATTATTCTCGTTTGTGCGTGTGCCTCATTATGGCATTCTTGCATGTGTGTGTGTGCATTTCTGATGGGTGTCATCAACCACGGCTCCAGTGCGTAGCCAGCATCCCCCACAAGGTGACCTTGTGTGATGTCCCCACTGGCGAATACCTGGTACAGCTGTGAGGCATGCCAGATATGGGAGTCGTGGTAGCTTCCAGGGCTGCCGGCACACACATCCATGATAATGCCCTGCGCGTGCACCACGACCTGGCAATTGATGGAGGGGTATCCCTTGCGGTTTATGTAGCGTCTACCCTGCTCCCCAGGTGGTGACTTGATTTCTATGTGCGTACAGTCTATCGCACCCAGGACCTCCGGGTATTGTGCCACATGGTGGAAGCGGCGCATATTGCTAGCCAACTCCTCCTGAGATGTGGGGAACTTTATGTGCTCATGGGCATGTGGTAACATGGCATCCAGGAACTGGTGTAGTACCCTGGATGCTGATGCCTGTGAGATGCCCATTATGTCCCGGTGGGCCTTTGAAAGGTACCTGTAGCCAGTATTCGCAAGCTCACACATACCTTTGTGTCCACTGGGATGGGCTCCCCTCTGTTGTCTCTTGTTCTCAGGCGCGGCCGGCACAGCTCCACTATTTGCTGTAACGTGTCCCTGTCCACCTTGTAGCGCTCTACTATCTCCAGGTCTCGCAGCCCCTGGTAGGTCACCCTTGGTCTGAACACTCTCCTTCTCCTGTGAGGCCTACGGTTGTTGTCGGCACCACCCTCCGCAACTCCGTCTGTCTCTGCCACATACCTATGCATCACGGCCACGGCGGCACCCAGCATATACATGTTAAAAGTTCCCCGTCTGTTTACACCCTACGGTGCGGCGTTTGGGAAATCGCGCTGTGTGTTGTGCGCATTCACATTTATTACTGTTGTGCTGTATACCCGGTGAGGTCATTGGGTGTGTCTGTGCGTCCCTATCCGTGGATTATTTCCGTGGTTTTACGCTTGCAGCTGCAACGGTACTGCCTGTAGTGTTACATTACAGTTGCCTGCATTGCCTTCACCTGGCATCTTACATTACTGCATCCTGCAGGCACATGGCATATGATGCATTTTATCTGCAGCCGCAGTTATGCTACCTCTGTACTTGGCTGTGCTATTTCGGTTCTTTGATCTTTGCATTTCTACTACATCCCCTATTATCTTTGCTCTCAAATGCCTCCCCTTTCCCGTTCTGCAGGAGTCTGCATGCAGACTTATCAGCTGACGGCGTTTGCCCTTCCTGCATTGATTGGTGTTAATTGCTCGTTACGGATGCATTTACACTGCTTCCGCATTTCCTCGTATTCTCCGCATTACCTTCCTATATCCCTGGTTGTTGACGGTGAGGCCGTCACATGACTGGTTTCGGGAGCGTAGGGGTCCTCGTGCACATGCATTTGTAGCGCATTCTGTACTGTCAGCGCATCTATTTCCTAACACGCCAGTCATGATGTTGTGATGTGCATTGTACAGCCCAGATTTGCTGTCCTCCAATATCCTTCCTCCTACGGTGGCACACCCTGTGTGGTTGACATGTATCTGGTGTAGGCCACTCCTCGGTGTAGTACCGCTACGCCGTTTGCTCCACCCTGACGCCGGCGCCGTTAATGCGTTTCACTATTATGTGCCCCATTTGCAAGGAATTGACTACTAATACATGGTTACACGTCCTGACACCGCCTCCACTCCTTGACAACCATTGCGCTGGGGTTGCAGCTTTACATACATACTATGGTGTGTGGTGGCTGTGCAGCTGATTTGTGTTCTAATGCTCTTTTCGGACATTATCATATTATTTCATTGCTTTACAACTTCTGTGCACACATCCCGGGGTCTGCTGTTCTTTCTACGTACGTGCCATTTATGTCATTTTTTACATTTTGTGCATATTTTCTTTGGACATTCTCGGTGCCTTTCCACATTGGCATATTGCACCTATATGATACCTGACTTTGACAGCCTTCCGTTACTCCTCCGGTATGTTTGGGTAAATGTAAACCGTTTTTTTTGGTTTACATTTCCGTGCCCTTACGCCTGCGCCGCGCCGTGGATCGCTATTGCCCTCATTTGCATGGTGCAATACCGCACACAGTGTGTTTTGCATACCTACGCCGGGGGGCGGAGACGGTCCGGCGCACGCCGGTAGTGCACGTGGAATTCATTCATACCTGAATCGCTCAGCAGCCATATTTGGCGTTATAACGCCAACGCTATGCGGGCGCCTGGCGCAAGGTTCATGAATCCCGGGGAGAAACTATGAGTTTGATATTTATTACCCTCTGGGCTTTTATCAATTCATTTTTATTAGACTGAGAATTTTTTACTTTTATTGTATTTTATTGTATTAACATCTAAAGGTTTAATATTACTGGAATTTTTTTACATTAAAATTTGGAGAAATGTTTATGTATATAATTACACATATTTTAACTTGACATTGCAAAAAATTCCTATGAATTTTATTTATGGCATGTGATTAATGTGACAAGCAAATATATTCACATATTTATTTACACATTTTTATATATATATCTGTTTTATATAGATATTTTTTAATGTATTTTTACATTAGTTATTTAACTTTTTAATCGGGCTTAGAATTAGCAAGCCTGACAGTAATATTGGTGCTATGGAGGACTTTGGTCTTTTAAATCTTTGAT
Organism: Protopterus annectens; assembly: GCF_019279795.1. Classification (NCBI taxonomy): domain Eukaryota; kingdom Metazoa; phylum Chordata; order Ceratodontiformes; family Protopteridae; genus Protopterus; species Protopterus annectens. The sequence goes on from NC_056732.1 coordinate 310,257,586, forward strand.
TACTACAATTAAAACTGCAAATTAATTGATCACATGGTCAATTCCAAATGGTATAAAACAATTCTGTTTTGATTGTTTAGTATCTTGATAAAGCCTGGTAGGAACCAGGCGAAAGCGCTTGACGAATTTGTTTTTCTTATTATTTTATGGATTAAAAGTTAATGAAAATTTTCAAACTATTCTGTTATTATTTATCAATGTTTGATACGCATTTGCTTTTTTTGAACCAAGTTTCTTCACCCGTGAAACCTTAAATGGCAAAATATAATGCAAGACTGCAAAAGATGGAACCACCTAAAACTGCCATTCGTGGCCAAAGTATCAATAATCAAAATGAACATTTTACCTAGATTAATGTATATATTCATGACATCACAGACAACAATACATAATAAATTCTTCAAACAAATTCATACCTTACTAGCAAAATTCATATGGGAACCCAAAAAAAAACAGAATCTCCTATCCAAAATTAACACTCCCCAAAAGCAAAGGAGGACTAAATCTACCAGATTTTAAAATGTACTACTCGATCATTAACACTAACAGAATACTGAGAATAGCTGAACATAACCCGTCAATGGAAAATTGGTCTCCTCTCTGGGTGACAATATATTATAGATCTATTAAAGCTCTAGGTTTCAATCTCAAAGCACTTCCATTCCTGAAGCACAAAGAAATACAAACTTATAACATTATAGAGCCCTTAAAACATTCTATCAACCTAGCGCAAAAACTCTTTCAATTCTTGAACCTTAGACATGCCATGACAATACTGCAACCCCCTTCATAAAAACCCAAATTTAAAAATAAACAATAAGATGCTGGACTTAGTCCCTTTTCCCAGACTAAAAGATAAAACAATCCAAGATATCTATCCCTACCTTAACTGCTCAATACAAGAAATGAGGACCAACTTAAACCTCCCTAAATCACACATAATAATCCTAAGACAAATCAAAGAACTGTGTTGCAGTTATCTCCAAAATATTACTATGATCAATAGTGACATAGAAACTTGTAACAGGCTTTGGAAAACTATTATCACAACAAAGAAAACTATTACCAATTCATATAAAATGATAAATGAAATCAAATACCAGAAGGACCTCCTCTTCTCTAACTACTGGAGAAAAATTAAACCATCCATAGATGATCAGCAAATAAGCCAGGCAATCAATCTAACACTGAAGATTCTACCCCTCAAAAAGTTAGCATACACTCAGCTCATGATCAATAATAATGCTTATTTTACACCTGCAATCCTACACAAATTTAGCACATCAAAATCACCTTTCTGCCCACACTGTAAGGACCAGATAGCTGACTTAATCCATGTATTTTGGAGCTGTAAATGTGTCTATAAACTCTGGAACTCTCTCAAGGTACAATTACAAAAACGGGTTATCAAACATCAACATTAACTTGGGAATTCACTCTGTTACATTCTCCCACCCAACATCCCAAGAAAATAAGCAAATACACTTTTAACAATTTTCCTACTAATGAAACTGTATATAGCTTTTAAATGGCTAGATACGATAAATATCTCTTGGGAGAGTTTTAAACAAGTAGCTATACAACACCTTTTAGCTCATAAAATAGTAATAGATAAAAGAAACAAAAACATGAAATCCAGAGAAATTTGGGAACAAACCTTTAACATCATATTAGCATAATTCATCACACAGCAACTTAGAAATACACTATAATGGAACCAAAGAACACATACAAGTTCAGATATTAAATAATAACTTGGATATTACGAATGTATATACTGTCTATATAACTGTGGAATTAACAATGAAAGCATCTATGTACATAGTGTAAATAGATATGTTGTATGACCTATATCCTGTGGTATTTGACATCAATGTATAACATATGTATATGTGTGTATGTGTATGTATGTGTATATGTGTGTATGTATGTGTATATATATATATATATATATATATATATATATATATATATATATATATATATATATGTATGTATGTGTATGTATACATATATACATATATATATATATATATATATATATATATATATATATATATATGCACATGGTCATGTTGTAAGATGGTTTTTATTTGTGACATTTATTAATGTAAAAATAAAAATAAAAATTATTGAAAAAAAAAAGTAATTTTTATTAAAAGCATTTTAAATTTGGAAGGATTTTATGCGAATTATTTATATACTTAATTTATTTATTAATAAGTTTTTGATTAGAAAAAATGAATTTAATAGAGTATAAGGAAATGAGCTAATGAATATTTATGAGCCCACTTGAATTGTGATTTGATTGTTTGAAATACAATGGTGGAATGTTATTGGATTAATTGTTTTAAAATTGTATAAATACAGATGAGGGGATTCATTTATTCATCTGATGAAGTCCTAATTTACGTGGACGAAAATGCATGGTTGATTTTAAAGCATTAATGGTATTTGTGGCAGCGTGTGGAAATAAATAGTTGGTACAAACAGTTCGTTTCATCATTTCTCTCCATATCTGTGGCCTTCTTTTGGATCTATTGTTATTCCTATTTTGGTTTATGGTGTTAGCAAAGGAAAGGAGGGCCGAGGTGGTGCTATGGTTTGGCCTGAAGCTATGCTGGGAGTTAGATAGTAAGTTATTCTGTATAAGGTATTGCATTAGTTGCTTGTGTACACATTTGTCCATTATTTTGGCTAGAGGGGAAAGAAGGGCAATGGGTCTGTAGTTGTATATGTCTGTATAACTTCCTCCATTGTGGAGTGGGATGACGTGGGATATTTTCCAGAACGAGGGGATAGCACTTTCGGATAAGGTTCTGTTGACGAGGATAGATATGGGATATGCAATGGCATCTGCAGCTATTTCTAGGTATTCTGCAGGGAGGAGGTTAGCAGCGAGAGTGGTAGGTTTTAGTTTTTTTATAAGTGTTTTGATAAAACTAGTGGAAGCTAATTTGGGGGTGATTGGTGGATTGGTTAGGGGAGTGGTTTAGGTTTGTGGGAATTAGTTGATTTGCTAGGGATTGTATTGTTTCAGTGAAAATGTTATTATAAGTGGCGTCTATGATTTCAGGGGAGCTATGGGTGTGGCTAGTTGGGGTTGAGGTGGTAGAATGACCTGGATATAGAAGTTGATTTAGGCCTGCCCAGAACTTTTGAAGGTGGTTTTGGTGTTTTTGTAAGAGATTTTGGTAAAAGCTTTTTTTGTCTAGTAAAATATATTTTTTTGTATCATTCCTAAACTGACAATATTTTAAATGTTCAAGTGGGTCTTTAGTTGATCTCCAGCTGGCCCAGGCTTTGTTTCTAGTTTTGATTTTAGATTTGGTATCCTTTGTGAACCATGGTGCTGTATTTGATCTCACTTTTATCGTACATGCTGGAGCATGGGAATCAAGGATGCTTAGGACTTTAGTGCTGAAGTAAGCTATAGCTTCTTCTAGTGGTCGATTTTTTAGTTTTGACCAGTCAACTCCTTTTAGTTCATTTAGGAAAATAGGAACGACAAAGTTTTTCCTATTTCTAAATGTTTTAGATTTGGTCTGGTGGGGGTTTCCTGCCTGGTTTCTAACAAGCAGGCATGTTCACATTCACTTGATTTCTAACGTATATGGTAAACCAGGAGCTCCGTATAGCTATGAGGAACAGTATTTACTTAATTTACAGGTATGAGTCTGCAAACGGTAACAATATGCAATTCTACAGTTGTTTTACCTAAAACAGAAGCACTACCTGTATAAATACAATTACGAGCACACTATAAAGCAGTAAGTGATTATGCAATCCTGTGCTCAAAGCCGTTTCATTATCTAATACTGTACTGATACTGTACTGTGCAAACAGTAAAAAAATGCATTTCTACAGTTGTTTTAGCTTAAACAGAAGCACTACCTGCATAAATATAATTACGGGCACACTATAAAGCAGTAACTTATTATGCAATCCTGTGCACAAAGCCGTTTTATTATCTGATACTGTATTGTGTAAAAGAAAGTATAGGACAACAGGTAACTGCTTCATTTCACATTTAGAAAGCCTTTTTACATGAGCAATTAGCTAAATCAGGCTATGATTATGCAAACAGTAAGCAGTTTGGATATAAGCTAACTAAATTAACTAACACAGCAGATTTCACTACAGTAGTTCTATACACAAAACCTCCGTAGCACTTACAGTTAAAGCACATGGAGCTTTGTTACAGTACCTTAGTGTGTACAAATTGCTACCTAATTTGCCAGAAATGCACTAAAATAAGGTCTGTGTACATTACACACTGTTTGTAGTGGAATTAGCTGAAATTCAGAGGTTTAGCACGTTTTAAGCACATTTTGGAGAAAAATAACATACCAGGCTGTAAAGACAGGCTGCCGACTGGGTCAGGAAGCACAAGATATTTAAAAAATGGTAGTTTCTGGAGCTGTATTAGAAACCTTGTGCATGTAGTGCGTTAGGGAGGAGTTTTGGAGCTAACACTGACTACAAGTATTTCCCAAGGCTTTGGTATGTATGGATATAGGGATATATGTTGAACTATGCTAAACTAACTTCTGGCTGTAAGTTTTACTTAGTTGTATTTTTACAACAATTTATGCACTATGTTATAGCCATATTTTATACACTTGCATGATATTTTGAGCTGCAGGGTATAATTTTCAGGGCTAATTTGAGGGGAAGCAGATTAAAAGTACAGTATTCAGGGTAATTATTTTAGATTTAGGTAATAAGATACTAGGGCAAACTAATTAATTTATACAGCATGGAGGGAGCCAATTAACTGTGGGGGATAGCATAAAAGGTGCCTTTAGACCTAGGTCGGCATTATATACGTCATATGATTTTTTATACTACAGTATGAGGTATTAACCTTATTAATTTGCTGGTCAGACTTCAGAGACTTGTGTACAGGGGTACTGTTCTCAGGGTAGTGTCATTTTCAGGCAGGAGACTCTTTTACTGGGATTGTTTGAGGGGGTCTGCCTTATTAATTTGCTGGTCAGACTTCAGAGACTTGTGTACAGGGGTACTGTTCTCAGGGTAGCATCCTTTTCAGGCAGGAGACTCTTTTGCTGGGATAGTTTGTGGGGGTCTGCCTTATTAATATGTTGGTTGGACTTCAGAGACTTGTGTACAGGGGTACTGTTCTCAGGGTAGCATCCTTTTCAGGCAGGAGACTCTTTTCCTGGGATAGTTTGAGGGGGTTTGCCTTATTAATTTTCTGGTCGGACTTCAGAGACTTGTGTACAGGGGTACTGTTCTCAGGGTAGCATCCTTTTCAGGCAGGAGACTCTTTTACTGGGATAGTTTGAGGGGATCTTCCTTATTAATTTGCTGGTCAGACTTCAGAGATTTATGTACAGGGGTATGGTTCTCAGGGTAGTGTCCTTTTCAGGCAGGAGACTCTTTTAATGGGATAGTTTGAGGGGGTCTGTCAGGCTGTAAAGGCAGACTGCCGACTGGGTCAGGAAGCACTTGACTCTTGCCATCTTCCCTCCCAGGTAAAATCCTTCAGCTTTTATTAATTGCTATCCACAGCTTCTCCTCTGGTTGATAAAAATATACATGACCAGTTTATAATCCTAAAGTGACTAAAACATTTTAACTGCTTGTATCTTACTAATTATATTCGTCTAACAGAGATTCCATTTTCTCAGTTTTTGCATTATGTTTTGTTTAGTCTTTTCCCACATAATGTACGCTGGGCTTGTTATACAGTCGGTGGCTGTTCCAAGCTGTTCTATGGGATACTAGAATAATCCTTAATTTACACATGGTTACACAATAGTTGTTAGCCTAGGACAGTGGGATTATGGGAGAATCATGTTATTTCCTTACTATATGTGGCCATTCAACAGTCGCTAGACCAGTAACCATGATCTCTGCCTAGATGACAATATAATTGCAACAGGGTCTTAAACAGACAGAACTAAAGCAATCACATTCAGGTAGTAAAACAATTATTTCTTTTCTGCTCTGCTGCATATGCCCTGACAGCCTCCTATTGTTTTAAACTGCATAATCCTCAACTACTGCCTATTACTAGAGATATTATACAGTATGGTCATAGATATTTTATGTAAAAGCTTGGTTCGCTCCTGCCTTGCTACTTCTATCACCGACTGCTTATAATTATTATCACTGCATTTTTTTCTTAAGTAAAGTGTGCTAATAGATATTGCTTCATTTCTGCCTTACTACTTATATCACTGAATGCTTACAGTTGTTGTTACTGCATTTTTCCAAACGTGTTTTACTAGATATCGTATACTGCATTGATACTGTAAACTGCATTTAACCAAATGTTCTAAGTGTAAACAGATATCTAACTAGATACAATGTACTAGATTTACTAGATTTTAAACACTGAGTAAGCTGTTACACACTCCACCAGTGTACCAGGGTACATAGTTGATGCTGGTATAATTTGTCCTAATAATAGACACCCACTTACTATTCCTGCAAACTTAAGAAATGTGTTGTTGCTAACATGTTGTATCTTGCAGTCATCTGTTTTTGTTTCCTGTATTAACTACAATTGTGCATCTGCTGTTCTCCCTATCCAATTTATTTACACTCCTTCTACACCTTCTACCTTCTATCAGTCTTCTGACTATCTTTACACAGCCAAGTAACTCTCTCCTACTCTCCCTACTTTCACCTCCTTATATTCTGTCCTACTGAGTAATTCTTCCATTTTCTGTCCCATCCTCCCACCTTTTAGGTCTATCTACTACTTCTAGCACTGTTATTCACTACTGTAAGTCTTAATATCTGCCCCCCACTAATCCTGCTGTTCAACTCTAACCTGGGTCTCCTCTCTATATGTTTTGCAGGTCCCTGACTCTTAAAGATATCAGGCTTGTATAACCCCAGCCAACACCTAAAGATCAGTCCTATCCAGAATACTGCTCATTTCAAGGAATCCCTCTACAGCAACTGCAATTGAACGTATGTTCTGTGTTAATAAGATGCACTCCTGACTGTATTGCACTACTCTTGTGTCCCATTGAGTACTGCTACTGTCAGCTAAATATCATTCCTGTGCACCCCCTCCCCACAGGTGAATGTTAATTGGCCTTTAGAATAGTCAACCATCTCCCTATCCCTATGGCATGTCTTTACCCCAGCTCTCTTCCTTACCCTCCTATCTTCTACTATAGCTCTCCTCTCACTTGCCTAACTCTCTTCCTTACCTTCCTATCTTCCACTGTATCTCTCCCCCTGCCTCCACTTCCTTCTTCAAACTGTTCTCTCACTTTTATCCTCCCTCGCCTAGACTCTAGCTTCACCACTTCAGACCTTCTACCCCCTGCCCTGCCTGAGTTACCCCCACCTTCCTCCATAGTCTAACTCCAAACATCCTATACTCTTTCCCTCCACATAGATGTTGGCACAGTGTTTCTTTCTGAGTAAACTAAATAGCATTACGTTAAGAGTAAAATAGCTTTTCCATGAAAGTAAATTGTTAACTAGCAAACTCTATTGCATAGAGTTCTAGTAGCTGATTGTTTTACAGAACTGCTGCTGCTCCTAAGTGCTGCCCCGTTCCGTTTGCTGCGCTCACTTCACTCCCCATACCCTACCCCCATTCCCACCCACCCCTATTTCAATTAAACTTATAGCAGCTAACCACTCCCCGTTCACACACCCAATCAATCAAATGTACAATTGCACCCCTACTCAAACTTAACATACCACGCCTTGACACCAACTCTCTTAAGTGCTTATCTAACACTTAGTCAACAGCCACTACTTACATTCACCACTACCTTCCCATTACTCAAGATAACACAAAACTAGACATAACAAATCAATAAAATGGCTCTCCTAGAAATAAAGGTAGCATTCTACACATTAATCATGCTTGTTCTTCTTTTACTATCTAGCCTTACATCCTACCACACACAACTTCATCACACCTATCCAACTCATTGGCAAACTGAAACCATAGCTAATACACCTCACCTGAAACAGTTCCCCATATCACCATCCGACCTTACCCAAACCCCTCAATTCTCCTACACCAATAATAAACCAACAAACGAAATCAACCCCACTTATCCAAGAAACAATATAAAATAATGCAAAAATTTCTTAAACTCTACCTATATCTAACTCAGAAACTCACTTGTTGTAGAGATATACACCCCAACCCAGGACCAATTTCTTCACTCCACACAGACCTTAACCAACCACACCCTCTATATAGTAGGCCAATCTCATCCCTTTTTCTCTTAAACATTAATGTAAGAAGCATACTCAACAAAGTTCAAGACCTCCATGCCCAACTGGCTCTATATAAACCAGATTTAGCCATACTAACAGAAACCTGGCTTAGACCAGAACATCATGATAATGAAATTACACCCCCTGGCTACAATATTATATGGAAAGATGGGCAAGGAAAAAAAAGAGGAGGTGTAGCTATTTGGTTTCAAAATAATCTCACATCGGAACAGCTTAACTTCAGCTCTCAAGACATCAATGGTATAGAACTCATCCTAGCTAAATTAAAACTAAACTCTTGCAAGCACATAGTAATAGCAGGTGCCTACATCCCACCTGGAAACAACATTGACACTATGGAAAACCTATTGCATTGGCTGTCTACTACCCATCCACATGAGACCATACTCTTAGGAGATTTTAATATTGACTGGACAGACTGTGCCAAATACAACCTCACTACCCATATTAATCTTCATGGCTTTACCCAAATCATAGACACCCCCACAAGAGTAGATAAAAAAAAACAAACAACAATCCATCTTAGATTGGATACTTCTATCTGACCACACCTTAGTGCACCAATGAGGCTGCCTTCCAGACAATTTAAGCGATCACCAGCCAACCTACCTTATTAGGAATAAATCCCAACAATGTCACCAACCCATCCTTAGAATAGTTCACAACAAAAAGAATTTCAAAGCCAAGGACCTAAACAATGAACTAAAACACTCACTGGTCTCCCCTAAAACACCTATCACTAGAAGAAGCAGTAGACTACTTTATCTCAACCTTTCTCAAAATCCTAAACCATTATGCACCATCCCAAACCATCAGAGTTAAGACTAACTATGCCCCTAGGCTAACAAAAGAAACTAAAACCATAATGAAGGACAGAGATAGAGCCCGGAACCAATATCATAAACAGAAAACCACTACCACAAAACAAATCTACCTAGCTCTATGGAACAAGGCCAAAAAACTCATACAAATTGATAAAACTAATTATTACAAAACCTTACAAGAAAAACATGCCCACTGCCCTCAGAAATTCTAGACCTCGATAAATAAATTACTTCACCCAGGTAAAACCAGTACTCCCACACCCATAGTACCATCCAGTAATGAGGACATCCCCACCCAATTCAACAGATTCTTCACAGAAACAGTCCTAGCCCTATCTAATACCCTAAATAGCACCACCAACACCACATCTTCTCCCACCCTTTCTCGCCCTATTAAACAAAATAATCCCTCTAACTTTTCATTCTCTCCAGTGCCCACAAAATGTATTACTAAACTCCTCAAAAAGCTAAAACCAACCACACTGGCAGCTGACAAACGTCCTGCAGATTTCCTTCAACTCTCAGCTGAAACCATATCTTACCCCATATATATCCTCATAAATAGATCAATATCTGAATGTAAAGTACCTAACCTGTGGAAAATATCCCATATTAATCCACTCCACAAAGGTGGCAACTCCCTAGAGCTCACCAAATACCACCCAATCGCAATTTTATCACCATTATCAAAAATACTAGAAAGAGTAGTACATCACAACTAATGCATTACCTCCTACAAAATAACCTTATATCATCATCTCAACATGGCTTTTGACCCTCCCATAGTACCACAACAGCCTTCTCTCTTACACCAACATAGTCAGCATCCATAGAAACAATGGACAGTTTGTATCCTCTGTATTCTTAGACTTATCAAAAGCATTTGATATGGTCAACCACAGCTTGCTGCTCAAAACTCTATCTACCCTTAACCTTACCTCCCCCACTATATCGTGGTTCAACAGCTATTTATCAGGCCGACAATAAGCAGTTCTGTGGCAGGACATACTATCCTCCCTCCTACCAGTATCCATAGGTGTCCCTCAAGGTTCGATTCTTGGTCCTTTACTATTCTCCGTATTTACAAATCAGACAGCTGTATCCTCCCCCTCTGCCTCTATAGTTCAATATGCTGATGACACTACTATCACATGTGCCGCCCCTACCTTAAGCAAACTACAAACAATAATACAACACAACTTTACATTGGCTGAAGCATGGTTTTCTAGCATTAAACTTATACTCAATCCCAAAAAACAAACTTAGTTCTCTTCACTCCTGGTAGATCTTCTGCACTAAACAATGTTTTTGGCATAAACTCCAAAGATAATACCCTAATCACCCCTACATCACACACCAAACTCTTAGGAGTAGTAATTGGTAACACACTTAAATTTGACATGCACATAGCCCAAACAATCAAAAATGTGTACAAAATGCTTGGTCTATTGTATAGTAACAGGCAATTCATGACCAACCATACTAAAGCCACTATTGCTAGAACTCACCTACTATCCACCCTACTGTATGCCTCTCCAATCCTGACGAATCTTCACCACAGTGAACAAAACAAAATGACAGCTTGCTATAACAAGATTGCCAAGTTTGCTACAGGTGCCTCTAATAGGGACCATCACTGTCATTCCATCAAACAGCTCAAATGGCTTGAGTTCCCGCATGTACTTCTTACTACAGAGCTGTCCACAGCCCACAAACTGTACTACCTCCGTGACAACCCCCCATACTACAAAATCTAATACAACCCTACACCACCACCCAAGTCTTAAGATCAACAGACCAAAATCTCATAAATGTCATCAAACATAAAAATGAAGCTGGTAAAACTCTCTTTGCCGCTACAATAGCAACAACCTGGAATTCACTTCCAAATCACATAACGTCTACAAGCTCTACCCCACAATTTAAGAAACTACTCAAAACCCACTATTTTAGCAAATGGCTGTGCCCATGTGACTCCCCAGACTAATCCACTATATTACAGTCATACAAGGATACTGTCAAGGATGACTCAGTACTGCCTAGCCTCTAGATTTCTTTTCTTTCCTAAAAATGCTTTATTCCAATGGTAGTGACTTATATGTCTGTAACTAATTACTAAATACATTCCTATATGCTAGTTGTTTGCCTTAAAAACACAGCTATGTGATGTACATAAGCATGTTGAAGCAATGTTAGATATTATTTTATAAGTGTCTATTAAGAATACAGGGCTGTTTCTTATAAATTTATATGTTTAGCAATTGTTTCAAGTGGAGCTTTTCTCCCTGGGCCTCCGCTGAAAATGGACCTGTGTCCAGTCGGACTTTCCCGGTCATCAAATAGGTTCATAGGTTCATAGGTTCATAGGTTCATACTAGGCTATCTGCCCTGGGGCAATTACAAGCCTAGCCCGATTTTGTTTGGCTTATGCCACCCCTTGATTTGAGTATACTGTGCCCTTTTTAAGGTTTAGTTTACTGTGCCTCTGTCTAATAGTGACACGGAAGTAATCCCCGGGACAAACCTACGATCCCCCATCCACTCATCAAGATTCTTCTTGAAGAGATTCAGTGAGATGCTCTGCCTAACATGAATTGGAATTCTATTCCAGAGCGAAGGGAGCCTCTGGGTTATGAATCTGTCCCTCCAGCAAGTTCTATTTATTTCTGTGCTGAGGTTCAAGTCCCTCGAGCATGTGGCTCTAAGGGATTTAGATTTACTGAGGTGGAGCATGTCCATTAATTCTGGATTGGACATAGCTTTATATGTCAGGCATAGATCACCTCAAAGTAGGCGGTATGCAACTGAGTAGAGCTGGAGTTTTTTTAACCAAGCAGCATATGGCATCTGCTTGAGTCCCTTGATCCTCTTGGTGAGGTACTTTTGGGGTCTTTCTAATTGCTGCAGGTGTCGGGTAAGGTACATCCCAAAAGGGGCATTATATTCTATGATAGGCCTGATGAGGGATGAATAAAGGGGCACGATTACCTCTCTTGATCTAGATGTGAATCTTTTCATGATGAGCTGAGCTATGTCGAAGGTCTTTCTAACCACTTTGGCAATGTGGTTGTCAAAGGAGAGATTGCTATCAGCTTGGGTCCCCAGATCCCTAATTACTTTCTCTGTATTTAATGGGTTACCGCCTATGTGGTAATTTGTGGGCACATTGTTTTTGCCAAAGGATATGACTATACACTTTTTGGCATTTAGCTTTAGACCATGGCTCTGGCACCAGTTATCCATCTCTGTGAGACCTTTTTGAAGGATGTTTGTGTCAGCTGGAAAGTTGATTATGGCACCCAGTTTGCCGTCATCTGCGAACTTGGTGAGCCATAGTCCTCCCACGTTGGCCTGTACCTCAGAAAAGTATATACCGAACAAGAGCGGTCCCAGGACAGAACCTTGTGGGACGCCACTTGTGACCAGTTTCGAGTCTGACATGGCTCCAACAACTCTCACTCTACCTTCCCTTCATCTATGGCTTTGGTGACTGCTTCAAAGAAGTCGACCAGGTTCAAAAGGCAGGATCTGCCCTTGACGAAGCTGAATTGGGTAGGATCTAGTGTCTGTAGGTCCCCAATGTCTTTGTTTATGAGCTCCATGATGATCCTCTCCATAGCCTTGCAGACTAGGCTAGTCAGGCTTATGGGGCGATAGTTTCCAGGGTCCGTAGAGGCTCCACCTTTGTGGAGTGGGACCACTGTTGCTGAACGCCATTCTGTGGGCACATATCCTGTAGTGAGGCTGAGATTGTACAGCTGTTTTATTTGAGGGGTTAGTTCTTCTTGGAGTTCATGTAGGATGCAACCCGGGATGCCATCTGGTCCCATGGAAGCAGTGTTTTTTGCTTTGGAGAGGGCAGCCTTCACCTGAGCATCAGAGATGTTTGGGAGGCAGCCCTCTGCGGAATAGATACTTGCTCTTTTGGGGAGGGTGGAGAAGTTTGCACTGAACCTTTCTGCCAGGATATTGGCGATGTCTGTGGGTTCAGTGTATTTTTTGTCATTTAGAATAAACTCAGAACAAGTCTGGGAGTTGCATCCCAGGTTCCTAACATAACTGAAAAAAGCCTTATGATTGTCTTTAGTGTCCTGTGCAATTTTTCTCTCGAAGCTGGCCTTGGAGGATTTTATGAGGGATCATAATTTTTTGCTAGTACTGATCAGAGCTGCCTTCCCTATTAGGGATTTTGCTCTATCATGTAGTAGCTTCCTCCTTCTGTTGTACAGTTTATTTATGGCTGGAGTCCACCAGACTGGACACCTGCCTTTGGATGATTGGGTCTTGATTTTGTTTGGGATAGCATGATCCATGCATTCCTGGAGATGTCCGTAGAATGCGTTTATATAGGATTCTGCAGTTTGGGCCATAGTTTCCACTGGCCCTGGGGCCTTGAAGGATTCCACTTTGGTTTTGAGAAGTGAGAAGTTCGGTTTTGAGAAGTTTTTCACTGTGGTTTTCTGGGTTGGGGGTGGGGTCGGGATGTGGATATCCAGGGAAATTAATTTATGGTCTGATCTTACCAATGATGGATATACTTCCGGTATGGAGCATAGAGTACCCATGTTGGTAATGATCAGGTCTAGTATGTTATCTCCTCTTGTGGGAGTGGTGACTAGTTGTTCCATAGCATTTGAGTTTATAATTTCCAGGAACCTTTGGGCTAAGGTGCTGGGGCTTGAGTAGTGCTCCCAGTCTATGTTTGGGTAGTTGAAGTCACCCAATATAATGGTGTTGGGTGAGATCTTCATGTTCTCCAATGTTTTCAGGAAAGCCGAGTGGGATTCCTGACTTTGAGAGGGTGGTCTGCAGGATGCTATAAACTGAAAAGCAGTCTTGCCCACTGTTAGTTGCACATGGATGATCTCCGATACTTCGTGCAATGCCACTAACCTGGAGGTGTGGATATCCTTGATAAATATGGAAACTCCCCCTCCTTTTGTGGTTCGGTCCGAGTTTTGGGGCTGAAAAGCATGATATGAGGTATAACCCGGTAGTGCTGGGGTGCTCTCTGGAGCCTTGAACCAGGTTTCTGTCACTGCACAGATATCGATGTTCTCCATACTGAGAAGAGCTTCGAGTGCGTGCATCTTGAGGTTAAGACTTCTGGCGTTTAGCAGCATTACCCTTAGTTTCTTGTTCTTTGTGCTGTCTATGGAGGTGGGTTTGACTTTTGAGCCTTGCCTAAAAAAGGCACTATGGGGGTGGCAAGAGCCTTTGCCAATATCCAAAAGCCCAGTGGTGACAGGTGCAAGCCATCCCTAGCGAAGCAACGTGGCTTGTCGAGCATGTCATCCCAGGCTGACAGACACTGGATCCCCTTTGAATGACACCAAAATTTTAGCCAATTGTTAAAATCGATCATTTTGTCTTTGTACTGTGGCATCATTCTAGGTGAGGGTAAGATGCTGCTCAAGGTCAGGGTCATACCGGCCTGGGCTACATGATCAGAGAGCTCCTCTATGTCTCTTTTCATGTAGTCCAGGGAGGTACATCTCAGGTCATTCACACCAGCATGTACGATGACTGAGTCATATTTGTATTTGCTTTGGAGTGACCTGAGTGCTTGCGTTATGTGGCGGATCCTAGCACCCGACAGGCAGCTCACTGTGACCTTCTCTTTGTTCAGCCTGGTGAGCGGGATGTCAGTGTGTCTGACAATAGAGTCACCTATTACAAGAGTATCAGGTGTGTTATTCAGCCTTAAGGGCTGTGGCTGCTTGGCACACTGACTTTGTGGGCTATGTGTTGTGCGTGTTTTGTTTTGGGGTAGCGTTTGCTTGGATGTCTGCTTTGGAGGTCTCTGTTGCTTAGGTAGATTTTTATTTAGAGCCTCTGAGTATGTTTTTGTGTATTTATGTGTTTGGTTCACTGATGTGGTGGGACTATGCGCTACTGGAATTTTGTTGTGTGAGGTTACCTTCTCCTCCTGACTGGTTTCACCAGTTTTGAGATAAGAGAGCTCAGCCTCCAGTTTGGCTATATGGTTGCATCTCTCACATATATTTTAACCTGTTTGGAGGAGGAGAGGGTTGTCCGTGTACATGAGACAGTTGTAACATTGCCTCATAATTCCCAGATTCACCAGCTGGACTGGAGAGGAAACCATTGACTGACCTTTGGACATGCTAGAGTAATATAGGGAAACTGAATTAAGACGGACCAATAGGGGTCAAGGTAATCGTAGAGAGTATAAGAGTAAGTAGTGCTTATGGTTTAATAGTGCTAATTGTAAGATTACTTATTTGGACCAGTGAAGGGCCTTAGAATGAGAAAATGGTGTTTAATTTGAGAGATAGAGCAGTTCTAAGGGAAAAAGTGAAGAACAGACTTTGTGGAGCCAGGAATAGTTTAAACCCAATTAGGCGGTGCTGCCCATTGTTGCGCTATGCACAAAAACGCGCAAAAACGTGCAAAAGAGGGTTTTAAGAGAGGGAGATCAAGGAGTTTGGAATTGACCCAAAATGGCCAATAAAACTACAGTTTCAAGGCAGTAACCACTCCCACAGGGGCAGGCAGGCTGCTCAATGTTTATCACTGCCACTGATGAACAGAGAGACTTCCCTTTAGCCCAAGCAAAAAATGGCCTCCAAGAAACTTACAAACAGTTCAGAACAGCAAGCTTGTAACTGAACTTTTTTAAATCTCAGAAAAGTGGGTAAAAAGCAAGTTTTTTTGTTTTTTTAAAGATAGCAGAGGTTCACAAGTATCAACAAGTTATAACAGTTAAATGTAAAATAAAGTAAAATAAAATAAATAAAATAAATAAATCAATTTTTAATCTATAATCCTAAATGCTTAATTTTATTATGTCTCCATAAATATGGATATTGCTGAACCAATTCCTATGTGGGTACATAATTTACTGTTGTTGCTTTTGTTTTAGTTTCATTAATTTTGTATCCCAAAAAGGTATGAAACTGTCTCAATATGCTCCACAGCACTGTAATGTCCTTTTCTGTTTTTTTCAGTTATTAAATAATGTCATCTGCAAATAGAACCAGCTTTTGTTGACTACCAAACCAATTACATCCTTGAATTTCAGAGTCCCTTATTTTCTTTGCAAATGGTTGTAAATATAATGCAGATAACAAAGGGGAGAGAAGACACCCCAGTCTGGTTCTTCTGCTCTAGCAGTGATTATTAGACAGGACCCCACAAATTTAATTTTTGTTTCCGATTCTTCATATATCCTCTTAATTAACCTTATCATTTTATCAGGGAATGCAAATGCTTCCTTTGCTCTGCTCATAAAATCCCAGCTTACTAAGTCAAATGCTTTCTCTACATCAAGACCCACCAGCAACAGTGGTATTTTCTTACATTCTGCTCCATCTGGATCATCATTGTTCTGTTTATGTTGTCAAATGTTTGCCTTCTCTCCACAAAACCACATTGATCCATATCTATCAATTTTGGCATCACTTTTGCCATTTTTAGCCATTATAGACATAAACACTTTATAATCATGATTTTAATACTGAAGTGGGCCTGTATGAAGCTGGATCTGATGGATCTTTACCCTCTTTAGGTATTACAGCTACCACCACTTTCTTCCAGGATGTTGGTACTTCTCCTCTTCTTAAAATACTATTAAACCATACCTTCCAGATCTTTATCAGTTTTACGATAATCACATTGCAAAGACCAAGGTACATACATACATACACAAACATACACACACACCATACACACACACACACACACACACACACACACATATATATATATATATATATATATATATATATATATATATATATATATATATATATATGGTTTCACTTCATAAATGTGAATTGCTGAAATATCGAATTTCAATAATTTGTGTCCATGAAGCCAAAACCTCTAAATGATGAAAGTGCATAATCGCGAATAGGACTATGTCAAATTCGCGCTTATGCATTTTCAGTATCGTGCGGAAGTGTTCGGCTGGGATGATGTCTGCAGTTTAAAGTGAGTGAGTGTGCGTGACTGTTTTTGTAAATTGTATGAGTGGGTCTAGATAGGGAGGTGGGGTATGAGTGTGTGTGTTGGCTGTGTGTGATTTTTTTTTTTTCACTGTTTGTGCGATCTCAGTTAGCATATATATGTAGGGGAGGTGTGGGGGGTGCAGGGGGGCTTGCCTCCCTGCATATGGGCCGTGCAGGTGTGTGTCTGTGTGGTGTGTTGTTTTTCAGTGTTTTGTGGTGTGGGTGTTATGGTTTGTGTGTTGTGTGCTGTATGCTGTTTGTTTGATGTGATTTCTTGGTTGTGAGGTGTCGGTGTTTTAATGACTTCGACTTTATACTGTTGAAATGCTGAAATTCAATATTTCAGCATTTCAGCAATATGAAGTGAAACCATATATGTGTGTATATATATATATATATATATATATATATATATATATATATATATGTAAAAACAAAATATAACAGTATAGTATTTGAAAACTGCCTACGTTATACCATATTTGCATAACAAAAGAAAAAAATTCCAAAGCTTTAAAAAAAAAATCTAACAAATATGTGATTTCCATGTTGTTCAGCAGACCATGTTTTCAATGCCAGAAGAGAATTGCAGTAAAGGGTAATGCTGCAAATCTTAGTCAAACCCACTCTACTGAGTGTAAGGACAGCTATATGGCTTGAACACCAAGCAACCAAAAATCTGTGCACTCTACAGAGGGAAGGTTCCTAGAGATAGCTCATCTGCAAGCCTCAGTTACCTTAACCCATATTTCTTTTGACTTAGGACAGTATCAGAGCAAATGCATATAGTTGGCTTCATCTGTACCACACCTCCTGCAGCTTACACCTTGCCCATTTCCTCTTTCACTCTCGCCTGACTGGGTAAGATGCCACAACTGTAACAACTTAAAGAATGTAAACGACAATGCTGGGGGCACATTTGACCATCTGTCCTACCTCTATAGCCTTGTCCCTTCATCCAACTCTTTTCCAGTCAAGTGCTCCCACTTTAATTTCAGATACTGAGAAGCACATCTGTCTTGTGAGGGTAACACACTGTACCATGTGGCTATGAATCTGTGAGGGAGCCTATGATCCTTAAAAGTACTTCTTCATCCACTCAACAATGTCAGCCCTATCAGACCTAACCAAATAGAGTTTCCTTCTACAAACAATAGAGAACAACTGGATGGACTGCAATCCATGGAGACCTAGACTATAAGGTTGCTCTGTTCAGTTCTGAAAGGAAATCAAAGATGTACAGTCCTCCCTCATAATATCTTTCCCAAAGATAAAGCCCTTTGTTATCCAGGAAGGCCAGCATATAGGGTTGGAGTAAATCACTGTCTCCAGTGACTTCCAAATCTTTTCTCATCCTCCCAGGATCTCAATAGGAAAACCCATCCAAACTTTCTCCTCAAGCCCCATGGGGTCCCATATCTTGTTGATATCCTGACTATGTGCAATTTCTCCCATCCAAGGCAAGACTTCCAGCTCTGGGATCACTCAGATAGGTCAAGGAAGAGAACTAACATGCCAAAATGCAATAATCTGTTTTGCCTTAGATTAAGGAAGTCTGGCAAACCTCCAGTCTCTCTGCTAACTAGTACACATAACCTCTTCCTAGAAAATCAGGGATGCAGACCCTCCCATTTAAAAGAGCTTGCCAACTGATGGATTTTGACAGGTAAGGCCGTGTAAGCCAGGTAGGCCATATGCCTTATCAGGAACAGAAATTTAAGATGACATATCATTCTTACCACTGTCACCCTAGCAAGGAATGAAGGCTTCAATCTGGACTGTTTCTGCACCTGTCTTTTAATTTCACTCAGGAAAGGAACAATATTCAGGCTGTCCATATGGGACAACTCATAATGTAGGTGAATACCCACATACATGACTGCAGTAATAACATGAATGTGGATCAGATCACAAATCTTGCCACATTGTTCAAACAGAACAAGACAGATTTGACATAATTATCCTCAACCCAGACATGTCACCAAAATGTTGTAGGAGAGCCAACATATTTGGCATGTTATTCTTGGAGTCTGCCAATGAAAAAACTCTATTATCCACAAACCAGTATGAAGAAATACATGCCTTTGCCTAACCTTAACAATGTCCTGTTGTGAGGGATGTGTTAACAAGGGCAACAATCCCTCCTCTACAATTTCACTCAGACTATCCTCTCTAGCACCTGACCTAACAAAATGAATCCCCCTGGATCCACCTTAGACTGGATCCTAGTCTCTAACCCTAATAAAATAACCAAATTGGCACAATTCCTGATACCATTAGTGACCATCTACCAGCTTTCACTGATCGCTCCACTAGCTCTTCTCCACACCAACATCAATATATCCTTACTCGCAACCTTCGCAACTTCAACCCTACTACCTTCTCAAATATATTCAAACAAATGAACTGGCATATTCTCAACACCCTTCCCCTTGATAAAGCTATAGACGACTTCAACTCTGTCTTCCTTGAAACTTTAAACTCCATAACCCCCCTTAGAAATAAAAGAATCAAAACTAACACAGTTCCCTGGCTCTCCAAAGAGACCAAACAAATAATGCACCAAAGGGATAAACTGTGGAAACTTCACCAAAAAAAAAATGTACCCAATACCTTGCTTCAATATAAACAGCTCCATAACCTCTCCAAAAATCTGATCAACAAGGACAAAAAAACTTCTACACTAAGCTCCAGTCTAATAACTATAATAATCCAAAACAATTCTGGAAGACAATAAACTCACTTCTCCATCCAGGCTCCAAAAGTAATCCATGTCCCAAGCCAAGTAAAACTGACCATCAACTAAGTTCTGAATTCAATTCCCTTTTCATCTAAACCATTTCTTCCCTCACAAAATCTTTTCACAACAATAACCCAGCTACCTTTCACCCTCCCCCCTCTAACCTTCCAAATAACCTTCTTCCTCTTTTCGAGCTTAAATCCGTCTCCACAACTTTCATAAAAAAACTCCTATCCAAACTTAAGCCCTGCTCTAACGCACCCAACAACATTCCCTCATCCTATATAAAACATGCCACAGATGGCATTGCTCTCCCAATCAGTATCATTATAAACAGATCAATAAAAGAATCCTTTGTCTCTAAACTCAGGCTCTTGGCCTTCATTCTCCCACTCCATAAGGGAGGAAAAAATACCAGCATCTCAAATTTCCACCATATTGCCTTACTATCCCCTATTTCTAAAATCCTTGAAAAGTGCATCCACCTCCAACTTATGCCATTCCTGACCCAAAGCAATCTCCTCATACCTACTCAACATGGCTTCCGCCCCAGCCACAGCACCATAACTGCTCTAATTTCTTTCTTAGATACTGTCAACCAAGCCCGTGATTCAGGACAGCTAGTTTCTACTGTTCTTCTTGATCTGTCCAAGGCATTTGACACTATCTCCAATAACCATCTGCTCTGTCATCTCACAAATCTTTACATCTCCCCTAAAACTCTATCCTGGTTCTCTAGTTATCTATCAGACAGATCTCAAGCTGTCAAATGGAAAAACTCCATCTCTTCCTTCTTACCCTCTCCCACAGGTGTCCCACAGGGATCCATCCTCGGACCTATGCTATTTAACATCTTCATAAATAACTTTCACACTGCTATTCCTGACACCAAAATCATTCAATACACGGATGACTCAACCCTAGCCCACTCTGCCTCTAACCTCTCTGAATTGCTCTCTGAAACCCAAACTGCCTTCTCAAAAACTGAAAACTGGATGCACCAAAACCACCTCTCTCTCTTAATGCTAGCAAATCCAAAAGTCTACTATTCCCACCCACTAAGAACTATTCCTTCTATAAAAATGACTTCAAAATCCTTAGCCAAACCAACACACCTATAGAAGTCATCCCCACTGCTAAACTGCTAGGTATAATAGTTGATGAACACCTAAAGTTCGATTTACATGTACAACAGAACATTAAAAAGACCCACCAAAAGCTAGGTATGCTGTATAGGAACAATCACTTTCTCTCCAACTCCACAAGACATGCTCTAGACTCTACTTTTCTCCTTCCTTCCTTACTATATAGTGCTCCTCTCCTAACCAACCTGTCCTCCTCCATTACCTCCAAACTAAAAAGCTGCTACAATAAAATCCCTAAATTTGCCTCCAAATCCAAAAATTCCACTCACCCTACAAGCCCTGAACTGGCTAGAACTACCAAATCACCTAGATTACCTACAACTCTCTACAGCTCATACACTCATATTTCAGCCTACAAAATGCCCTGCTCTAAATAATATCCTTCCCCCCTATATACCCAACAGAACCCTTAGATCTAAACATCAGAACTTAATAGCTATCCATAAACCCAAACATCCTGCTGGCCAACTGCTCCTCTCCTATGCTCTAGGCAAAAAATGGAATTCCATTCCTCAATCACTAAAAAGCACCCCAAACTATGAAAATTTCAAAGCCCAGCTTTTCATACACCTGTCTACTAAACAGAAATGCCCCTGCCTCCTCCCTACTTAAGCTCTGATTACCTTAAGCCTTAGGAGTCTCCCCCTTCCAGCACATAATCCCTCCTTGCTTAAACTTTGATCACTTCAAGCCATAAGAGTCTCCCCCTACTGGCACATAATCCCTATATACCTCCCTCAGACATATTTTTTCATCTCTATCAAATCTCCCTGCACTCTCCTGTGGCTTTATTCCTCTCCTTACTTCTTCCACTCCTACAGCTATTTTTGTTCAACAAAACTAGTAAATATTGTAAATATAGGGCCAGATTCAGGAAGCCTCCTTGTAAGAGTTATAACTCTTACACGGAGGCTGCAGTTAAACGGTGTGATGTCAGCATGTCATGCATATGCATGAGGTGCATGAGGCATGCTGAATCACACTGTAACTCTTACACGGTCCGTGTAAGACAGAAGGGGGCGTGTCCGTTGGCTAAGCCCTGCAAGCGGACACGCCCCCGGAAGTCTATAATGGCTGAAAGTAAACAGCCACGAGAAAGGCCATGGAAATGTGATTAAACACACTACACAACACATGCCCCCACAGACCAGCAATGTAAAGAGTGAACAGATGTTATAAAATGAAAATAAAAACTGTTTTATTTTTTTTAAACCCCGTAAATGTTTGCTACTGTGTGCGCTCGTGTGCGCGGGTGTGCTACTAGCGCAACTGCAGTTAGCAATCAGTGGAAAAGGATATAAGAACTAAATATGCAAAGTAAGCCAAGAAGTAATAGCATAGCGGTAGAGTTGTCGGCTTGAGAGCAGGCAGGCAAGGTTTGAGCCCACACAACAAAGTTTTTTTTTTTGTAAATAAGCACTAAAAAGGCCCCTGACAGTACTGTACAAATGTAAAAGTATTTCCTTTTGTAAAATGGAATGAAATGGAGCATATATTTCGAAGTAATACAATAATAAAAATCTTTAGAAATGTACTGATAGCTAAACTGCAGTGAGACAGAGTGCCCGTAGCTAAGTAGTGTTTCACAAACTGTAAACTGCTTGCCCGTAGCTAAGGACTGGTTTAACAGGCTCAAACTGTGTGCAACTAGCTGTGCTTAGTTTAACATGTGTGTTACTAGCCAATTAAGGTGTAACCCAGTGCACACCGTTTGCGCGACGCTCCCACAAGCTAACCGGCGGTGCACATGCGTGAGCTCCGTGCAAACGAGTGCAGACCAGGTTTTAAAGTGCTTAAAAGTGCTTTTGGCATGTTTGATTGACAGGTCCTAAAGTCAATTCTAGACAGTCATAAAAATTAAAAATCAGTGGTTAGATTCGAACCCAGGATGCCATGCACTAGAATCAAGGTACTAAACCACAAAGCCATGACAGCAGTACTTAGAAATGCAGAAATAGCATATATATAGGATGTAATCCAAAATGGAGCATGATAAAGCAGTTTCTGTGAAGTAGATACAATTCTAAACCGGCCAATCATAGAAATGTGCGGGGGAATCGGCATATATAAGCCCCATAGGTGGGAATACACAGCATAAACGATTGTAGAATAGACCTGCAGGCAGAATGAGTGGAGTAGGGGAGGGACGTTGCTTTTGAGCACAGCGGTGGGGCGTTGAGGAGTCCAGATACATGGTCTGGCTCCTAGTTCACCATCATGAGGCCCAACTCATGCAGGGCCAGGTCTCATGGGGACCGTACAGGGCGGAGGCATGGGACCAGTTGGCTCATGATCTGACCAGTGCTACTGGCATTCCACGCACTGGTGAGCAGGTCCGTCACCACCATGCGGACCTGAAGTGGCGTAAGCAAGACCAGTTGACCCAATGGATCCAGGAGGCCCGGGATATGCCCAACGCCCCACTACTGAGTAAGTTTCATTTTACTTATGTATGTAAGGAATTCAACTAGCCGATACCAAGGAGATGTGTATTCCAATATTACTTGTTTTGTATTACAGCTGCAGGTGTCCGCTCTGCGAATCGAATGGCACATGACCGCAGGCTGGTGCGGCTGCGCCACCATGCAGGTTAGTAACCCCACCTAGTACTTGTAAATAAATATAGTGTAGCACGTAGCAGAACACTGCAGTGTATTGATTAAAAGTAGTAGAATGTGCAAGCAGCAAGTAAAAGTCTGCAGGTATGGCTGCAACAAGTTCATCAGTATGCAAGTGAAACTGGAAATATAAGTGATAGAAATAAATAGTGCTGTAATACAGATGTCCCACCATTAATTAAATGTAGTATAACCTGCAGTAGTCTCAAGAGTACAGCTTCAGAATCTGAGGTAATCACATGTGAGATATATCCCCTGTTGAAATGCTGAATCATGACAGAAGTGAGGCTGCTGGAAAGTGTTGGAATCCCCACAGGTCTAATATGTGAACAAAGCCTAGAAGTACCAACCTGAACTGTGAAATTGCAGGATGTGTGAAAGTGACAGAAAGGGTCATGTATCAATGAATAACGTAGTAATAACACCTGAATATATAAGCTGCAGTGTGGTTCTACAGAACTAAATGCATGTGGGAATTAAAACTTAACATCCCAAACTGATTTCAGTGTGTCTGACTCTTGAATGTTCAGGCCAAAATCTGTATATGGTGATCACAGTCAGCAATTTGCAGATAGAATGAATGAATGTCTGACATACTAAACATCCATAGTTGTCCCCTGCCCTGTCATCAAAGTGTAGCAGGATGATGTATCTGATCAAATTCAAAATAACTAGGATAGTGATGTATCTGTAACAGGTCTAGCATGACAGTCAAGTAAGAATCATTTGGAAAGTATCACCCACAAGTTAATTGTGTTTCTATTACAAATGTATATCAATGTATAATTTATGAATGTGTCATCATTTTCTTTCTCCACCCCACCCTATAATTGCAAATTAAAAAAAACACTAAATAATGGTATGTGAACATTTCATTAACCATGGACATTTGTCCTGTTTCAAAAATATATGCATGTCTGTTGTTGCATGTGCCCTGGTGGCCTGTTGCCATCAATCAACCCTGCATGTTGTTCGATTGTGTATTTCTGTTCAAATAATGCATGTGATATTGATATGCCAGTTGTTCAATGGTGTTAATATCTGGGTGTTTGTTTAATGGGAATACCAATGCATGCTGTTACAACTAATTTGAATGGAATAATATGCCACTAACCCAAACGAACATAACATACACACAAACCTAGAACGCTTGGGAAGGCAGGTCCCAGCGGACCCACCTCTCCCACCTCAGCTGGCGAGTGCACCTGGCACTAGTGCCCAGGCCGGACCCTCCTCCGGTGGCCCTGTGCCACCTTCGGGTGGAAGCGCTGCAGGGGATGGGGCCCGTCCCCCCTCTGCAAGCGTGGCCGGAGGAGCACGTCCACTCACCCTCCAAGGTGTCCGGTCTGTGGTGCGAAGGGAGATCCAAGACTCTGTTCTTGGGCCCCTACGCCAGCTTGAGGCCCGGGTGGCACAGCTTACGGGCTTGCCCGTTGTCCCGCCTGTACAGCCCCGTCCTGGGCTGTGAAGGAACAGTGGCAACTGCCCATGGGTGGGGATATCAGTTCCACTGTTGCCATCTGTGGGCTCATGTGCCATGGATATCCCAACCTCCGTCCCCGTCAATTGTGTAACCTCCCCACATGTGTCATACACCGCCCCTGTATGCGTCTTGTCTGTCTTGTCTGTTAACCTACCCAAGCTACATCCCCAGCTATACCGACTACCTCACCTGACATACCACTCTCACCTGATAAAAAAACAAAAAAAAGGGCACTCTGTACCCACAAAAAAATTACGCCCCATACATAGCTGTCCATGTTCCACACATGTCCGCTGGACATCGAAACTGTTAATTACAATTGGCTGTACAACAGGTATTAATGCTGTCCTGACATCTCTCTCAGGGGTGGAAGGTTCCAAATGTCACACCAAATTGCATACAAATGCACAGCTGTTGCTGAGAAAGACATGGGCAGCTATGGGTCTCACCTACATCCTTCCTGCAAATACCAAGCTTGTTTCCCTACTGTCTTACCCTCTTTGTGACCCCTTTTTCACCACTTTCCTGTCACCCCTTTTTCTTTTCTTTCAAAGAAAATAGCACGGGTGTGCGCTTGTGTGCGCGGAGCTCACCGCCAGTGCGCATGCGTGAGCTCCGCGCAAACGAGTGCAGACCTGGTTTTAAATGCTTAAAAGTGCCTTTGCCACTTTTGATTGACAGGTCCTGTACTCATTTCGAAAGAAAAATAAATTCCCACTGTCAGTCTTGAACCCAGGATCCTGGCAACACTACTCTGTATGACCTACCACTAAGCCATGACTCTCATACAAGAATGTCGTGCTAAAATAAATATAACATGTAATAGTAGGAATCAATATAAAGGTAATATAGGATGTGTACTACCCAAAGCATGTCAGGTAGATTTTAATGCCTGAATTACTAGATTCCCACACTAGTTTAGTGTTCACGGAAACAGCCCTGCTAATTGTTAGCTTGTACATAATAATGTAAGGTAATGTTCATATATGAAAGTATTATATGTACACACATATATATATATATATATATATATATATATATATATATATATATATATATATATAAATATATTAATACATGTGAAATATAGTGGTAGGTGTCAGTATTCACACACACTCACTACAGGAAACAGTGAAAATAAATGCTGCAACCACAATCTACAACACAGCCTGACTCCTGTGAGACTTAATAACCCTTTTAACCGCGTAAAGGTGCCTTCAGCACTTTGATTGACAGGTCCTATACTCAGTTTGAAAAAAAAAAAAAACCTACTGTCAGTCTCAAACCCAGGGCCTTGGTAACATTAGTCTGTATGACCTACCACTAAGCCATGACTCCCATACCAAAGCATAGTGCTAAAATAAATATGACATGTAATAGTAGGAATCAATATAAAGGTAATATAAGATGTGTACTACCCAAAGCATGTCAGGTAGATTTGTAATGCCCGAATGACTGGATTCCCATACTAGTTCAGTGTTAACAGTAACAGCCCTGCTAATTGTTAGCTTGTACATAATAATGTAAGGTAATGTACATATATGAAAGTATGTATATGTACACATACATACATATATATATATATATATATATATATATATATATATATATATATATATATATATATATTAATACATATGAAATATAGTGGTAGGTGTCAGTATCCATACACATGCACTACAGGAAACAGGGAAGATAAATGCAGCAACCAGAAGAAACAGTGAAGATAAATGCAGCAACCAGAATCTGCAACACAGCCTGTCTCCTGTGAGACCTAATAACCCCTTTAACTGCTTAAAGGTGCCTCCAGCACTTTGATTGATAGGCCCTATACTCAATTTGAAAGCAAAATATAAGCATACTAGTAGGCCCTACCACAAGACCATTGTAACACTAGTCTGTATGACCTACCAGTAAGCCATGACTCTCATACAGGAATATAGTGCTAAATAAGTGGAACATGTAATAGTAGGAATGAAGATGAAGGCAATATAGTATGTGTACTACCCAAAGCATGTCAGGCAGGCTTTTACTGTCCCAATTACTGGATTCCCATATTAGTGTACTGTTAACAGAAACAGCCCTGCTAATTGTTAGCTTGTACCCAATAATGTCAGGTAATGTACATATATGAAAGTATGTATATGTACACATATATATTTATATAGCAATACATATGAAATATAGCCGTAGGTGTCAGTATGCATACACACTCACTACAGGGAACAGGCGAGAGAAATGCAGCAACCTGAATTTACAACACAGCATGAAGCATGAGAGACGTACTAACCTTCACACTCACAGAACACTGTCAACAGCATACCAGCATGATCCATTCCCTTACAATCTGAAAGGGCAATGCCTATCTCACATACCCTTTTATAGCACTGTCCTGAAATCACAGTGAGACATGCAATCAGTACACAACTGGCTGCATGCAATTAGCAAATGCTGCCTTACAATTGGTGCAGAGGCCATCACATGGAGCTATGCAGATACCTACAAAAGCAGCCAGTACCCACACTCCACACATGCAATAAATTCATTGCACAAAACCTACAGAGAAAGAGAGAGAGAGACAGAGAGAGAAATAAAAGAAATATGAAGACAGCCAGCAGCAAAACCAGCAGCAGCAGCAGCAAACAGCAAGCAGCAAGCAGCACCACTGACACAGCAACAGCTGCCACAAACACAGGTAATGCAAAGTAGCAGGTTAATACTGTGTGTACTGTGACACCTCCAAATGTATCATAGTTCACTATCTATAGGTATGTCCATGAGATAGGTTGTGTGTACATAGTCCTGAAATATATACATATGTAATATTGCTGTACATGTTGCCCATACTTAAAACTTCCATAGCTTAGAACACAAGGCCAGTTGTGCATATGATGCAGTAGTTCCCAGGGTCAGTAGAAGTTCCTCCTCATTGGTGTGGGACCACTGTGTATGTATGGCACTGTTCAGGTACATATCCTGTAGTATGGCCAGGGATTAATATCAGTCTGTAATGTGGTGCTATGTCCTCCAGGGCTGAACGTAGCACACATCCAGGGATACCATTTTGTAACAGTGATGCTATGTGTTCTGCAATGTTGAGGGTGGCCCTCACCTGGACATGTGAGAGGATAGGGAGGTTACAGTCATCTGTGATAACTAATTCCACTTGTGTAGGAGAATGGCGGGGGGGGTACCTGCACCTAAACTGTCTGCAACAGTGTTGCCAATATCTGTGCATTTGGTGAATGTGAAGCATCTTAACACTGCTGACCACAGATGCCTTGCTTTCATGTGAATCTGCCCTGTGCTGCAGTAGCCTCCTGCTATTGCTATACAATGTGCCTGTATATGTAGTCCACTGGACAGGATAAATAAGTGGTGTGCATACGGTCTGGGTTAGATATGTGTGTGCACAGTACATGCACTATGTGGGATGTCTGTGGTAAGCTTTTGCAAAGGGGCCAGCAGTGTGTGTTGTGGCTTCCACTGGCCCAGTGGGCTGCATGGATAGCATTACAGTCCTAACTAGTGAATAACTGTGTAATTACATTCATACATAGCAAGGTAGTGTACTGTGCTTGTGGTGTTGTTGGGATATGTATATCCAGGCTGAGTAATGTGTGTCCACATCACAGGGTTGGATGGCAACACACATACAGTATGTAGGGATGAACACCCACAGTGTTTCAGACGTGTTGCCTGTGCAGAAATATCTGGCCATTACCTGTGCATCCCCCACAACACACACACATGCAACATATGGCAGAAGTACTATAGCAGTACACATAGGTTCATAGGTGCATACTAGGCTATTTGCCCTAGGGCATTGATAAGTCTAGTAGAATGTGTTTGTCTTTCGCCACCCAATTAAAATTTATGCTGCTATGCCCTTGTCCGAGGTTAGTATACTGTGCCTCTGTCTAATAGTGACATAGAAGTGATACCCGGGGTACAACTATGATCTCCATCCACTCATCCAGATTCCTATGGAAGAGAGTCAATGAGGGACTCTGCCTAACCTGTAGTGTGAGTTTATTACAGAGTGAAGTGAGCCTCTGGGTTAGGAATATGCCCCTCCAGCATGTCCTATCTATGTCAGTGCTGAGGTTCAGGTCTCTTGAGCATGTGGCTGTATGGGACTTTGATTTCCTGGGGTGCAGCATGTTCCTTACTTCTGGGTTGGACATGGCTGTATATGGCAGGCACAGATTGCCTCTGAACAGGCAGTATGCCACTGAGTCCAGCTGGATTTCCTTTAACTGGGCAGCATATGGCATCTGTTTGAGCCCCTTGATCCTCTTGATGAGTTACTGTTGGGCCTTACCAGTTGCTGTAGGTGTCTGGTTAGGTACATCCCAAAAGGTGCATTGTACCCAATTATAGGCCTGATGATGGATGGGTAAAGAGGCACAATGATGAGTAAAGAGGCACAATGATGAAATGTCTATAATGGTGCAGGAAGGTGTGTCTGGGTCCACCATTGGTCAGCCAATTGACAGTACACAGCTGTCAACCCCTTCAATGCGCACAGTCATCCTGCCATTACATCCTTTGTCACCATTGTCCCTAGGTGATGGACAGTATGCAGTGGGCATAGATCAGGGTAATGTGGTACCTGTGGTACATGCATCCCCACAAAGCAGCCATGAGCAGGGTCCTCCAATGGTACCATGCAGACAGTCGCCCATTGGTTCTTGTGGGGGCATCCATGGCTGTACTGCCTCTGGCCGACGTGCCCAAGGAGGTATGCCAACCTCCACTATGTTTCGGACTGCTATGCAGGCACAGGCACGTATGGAAAGGTACACCAGACAGGGTCTGAGGGAGCTGAGAGCATGTCGCACAGCCATGACAGACGGCATGCGTGACATTGCGAATGCTATCCGTAACTTCACAGATGTCGTTGACAGACGTTGTGGGGACATACAACAGCTGCTCCACAACCAGATGTCCATGGGCCAGGGCGATGGTGTGTGTTTGCGATGTCGACGTGGCCGTATGGCAGCAACAGCACCAGCTGGCAGTGGCCGCGGATGACAACAGGCCCACTCACGCACCTCAAGTGCCAGCACCAGCCCCAGCAATGCTGGGTCTGTGCTGTCATCAGGATGCCCCAGGAGACTACGAGCACGTGGCTCTGGACAGTCCCAACAGGGAAATGTGTCCAGTCAACACACCCCCCGCTTCCGATGACAGTAACCAGTCTGGGTTAGTACCGGATACGGTCCGTAGCACCCCTGCCAGGCACAGGTACCGTGTCCGTGCCAACAGACACTGATCTGGATGACCTGACAAGTGCAGTCTGTGGCTGTCCACAAAACCCTGTACATGGCAGCCATTATGTGGGACTGTGTGCGTGCTTACACACATGCAGAAATTTAACACCTAGGGCAAACACATACACACACACACTGCACCAACACCGGTCCACCCTGTACTGCTGCCCCTCACAAACACATATACATACACATGTCAATTGGTGTTACCAGTGGCTGGCTTGGGCATACCTAACCCACACCCTGTGCATATGATGACACTGTGCCACCTCCTGCATACTACAACATTGGTGCAGGAAAAGGTAAACACGTTGCTGATGCACAGGGTGACTACATAGATGTGTATAAGTAGTAACATGTTGGTAACTGTTCACTGTTCCACTATGATTGTGTGTATATCCCAGCAGTCCTGCTGCAGTAACTGCATGAATGTCCTGAATTGTTATCTGGATCCATACTACTTACCAAAGTGTACCAGCTGCACACCATCACATGCTACCATTGACTATGGGAATGCGCATCATGTGCTGTTATGTAGATTCAGCTATATGTATCCGTTCTGTCACACATGCATTTACACACACCCTGCTACCCCCACACATGCACACGCTCACCTGCCATTCCCATTATTTATTACCCTACATGAGTAGCTGTAGATACATGACAGGTACACATTTGAAAAGTGCACTATGTGGATTACTACCGATTTCCTCCTCTCTACCTGTACTCACAGGGTGCAGGCAGCCTCAATAGTTTAAAAGTGTAATGTGCATCAGGTACTGTGGTACCCTGATTGCCACATCAAATATGATTTCCATACGGAAATGCACACACAGAAACATCCCACATCCACACACTTGCCACATTCAGGCTGCAAAACACTATCTAGGTATATCTGGTACATGTGCGTGTTACAGTAGCATGTAACACTATACTGAGTACTGGCAGTTGTCTGTTGTCATGTTGTTTGTATAGAGTAAAAGGATTGTTCATTTATCCTACTTCGTTTTGTGGACATTACTTGAATAAGTGTTACCTTACATGCGTTATTGGTACCAACACCTTCTCTGTTGTTGTTTTGTTTGTATAGGGTGCTGTCAACATCACTGTTTGTTAAGGGAAATGTGCACCCTGCAGTGCATGGCCCCATTTGGCAAAAGCCACATCCCACCCCCACCATTGTGCACACACACTAACCCCACCCAGAGTAAAACACATACTTTCCATTTGCAAGATTCAAATCCCTACCTAACTGTGTTATGACACTAGAGGCCGACACATTAGCAGAGTGTGGTATTTGCATTAATGGGAGACAGTCTTTCTAATGCTGTACTTAGAGGGTGCTGACATCATCTGTGTTTAGGAAGAGGGATGTGCACCCTGTAGTGTGTTCTCCCAGTTGGCAAAAGGCACTTTTTCCTCACAGCATTATGCACACACACAAACCCCACTCATATTAACACACATACATTCCCTTTGCAGGGTTCAAACCCCTACCTAACTATGTTATGACACTGTAGAAAAATGCATTAGCAGAGTGCACTATACGAATTAATAGAGAATTTTAATTCAGGTAATATAGTTATAGAGTGCTGACATCATCAGTGTTTCAAAAGGGGAATCTGCATCCTGTAGTGTACTGTCACAGTTGCTAATAGGGGCATCTCCCACACACACATCGATGTGTTTGAGATTTACATACGTGGGGGATCCAGTACTCCAGTGTGATTAGTATATGGTTCGATTGCAACAATGAGGGATATACTTCAAGTGGTGAGCATTTTGTACTCATGTTTGTGATGATCAGGTCTAGTATATCTGCCCCTCTTGTGGGAAAGTTGATTACCTGTTCCATAGCTAAAGAGTGTCTGAACTATGGGAACCCTAGAGCTTGGGTATTGTGGCTTGAGTAATGTTCACAGTCTATGTTTGGGTAGCTGACATCACCCAGTATGATGGTGTTTGCAGAGAAATCTATACTCTCCTGTGTCAGCATGAAGGCTGTGTGGGAGTCCTGAGTTTGAGAGGGTGCTGTAAGAGCTCCTCTGTGTCTCTTTCCATGTGGTCCAGGGAGGTACGTCTCAGGTTGTTCACACCAGCATGGACAATGACTGCCTCATACTTGTACTTGCTTGGAGTGACCTGTGTGCCTGTGTTATGTGGCACATTCTATCACCTGACAGGTAGCTAAATGTGACCCTCCCCTTGCTCAGTCTGGAGGGTGGGACGTCAGTCAACAGCTCATGTCAAGCATGTTCACACCCCTCATAAATGATGTGGAAACCTTCAAAGCCCCCAGGCCTGTTGAAAATATGGACCAGACTGCAGATACCTGTATAAAGGCATTCTATGGACACATTCAGGAATGCATGGATCATGCAATCACATATGAAAGCAAGACCCACTCCTCCAAAGGCAGACGTCCTGTGTGCTGGACACCAGCCATAGACAAACTATACAAAAGAAGGATGAAGCCACTACATGATACAACAAACTCCCAAAATGTGAAGGCATCACTGATGAGTATTAGAAGACAACTACAGGCACTCATAAGATTGTCTAAGGCCATCTTTGAGAGAAGATTCCACAAGACACTGAGGATAATCACAAGGCTTTCTGTAGTTATGTTAGGAACCTGGGTGGTAATACCCAGATATGCTCAGAGGTAATCCAAGATGTCACACGAAATACAAAACATACAGACATTGCCATCATCCTAGTGGACAGGTTCACTGCTACCATCTCCCCCCCCACCACACCAAAAGGGCAGATATGTCTCCCAGAAGAGTGCTGCACCCCCTGACATCACAGATGCTCAAGTAAGAGCTGCCCTCTCCAAAGCAATAAACACTCCATCAATGGGGCCAGACAGTGTCCCAGGCTGTGTCCTACATGAACCACAAGAAGAGCTACACCCAGACATAACACTACTGTTCAATCCCAGCCTTACTACACGATATGTGGCCAAAGAGTGGCGTACAGCAACAGTGTTCCCTCTACATTCAGGTGGTGCCTTAACGGATCCTGGACGCTATTCGCCCCATATGTCTGAATAGCATGGTTTGCAAAGCTATGGCAAGGATCATCATGAACCTCACATATATAGATATTGGGGACCTACAGACATGTCACCATACACAGTTTGGCTTTGTTAATGGCAGATCCTGCCTCTCAAACCTGTTTGATTTCTTTGAAACAATCACCAAGGCCACTGTCAAGGGGAAGGTGGTCTACACAGCCTACCTGGACCTTGCATAAGCCTTTGATACAATACCCCACATGTGCATTGTAGGGAAGCTCACCAGTGTACATATTAACCCCTATGTCACTACGGATATTGCACAGTGGCTCAAGGGCAGAACACACATGGTTAGAATTGCTTGAGCCATGTCAGCCTCAAACCAGTTACAAGTGGTGTCCTACAAGGCTCAGCCCTGGGAGCTTGCATGTGCATTATATATTTATCAGAGGTACAGTCCAACATGGAAGTACTGTGGTTGAGCAAGTCTCAGATGACTGCAAACCGGACGCCATAATCAACTCTCCAGCTAGCACACGCATCCTCCAAAAGGGCCCCTTGCAAACACACGACTTGTGCCACAGCCATGGCCTCAAGGTGAATGCCAAAAAGCGTATAGTCATCCCCTTTGTCAAACACAAAGTGACCACAAAGTACCACATATGTGTTAATCCATTAAGTGCAGACGAAGGAATTATGGACCTTGGGGTACACAGGTTGATAGCATTCTACCATTTGACAACAACATGGACAAAGTGGTTAGGAAAACATTTTATATGGGCCACATCATCATGATGGGATTCACATGTAGATCAGGGGAGGACATTGTGCCTCTTTACTCATCCCTCATCATGCCCATAATTGACTACAATGACCCTGTCGGCATGCACCTTACCAGACACCTGCAGCAACTGGAAAGACCACATACCTACCTCGACAAGAGGATCAAAGGGCTCAAACAGATGCCACATACTGACTGGTTAAAGAAACAGCAGCTCTACTCAGTGGCATACTGCCTCTTCATAGGCAATCTGTGCCTGACATATAAAGCCATGTCAAACCCTGACTTAATGGCCATGCTGCACCTCAGAATATCCAGATACCATCAGGATACATGCTGGAAAGACTTGAACCTCAGGAGTGATATACATAGGACATGCTGGAGGGGCACATTCATAACTCAGAGGCTCCCTTCATTCTGGAATATTATCCCAATAGAGGTTAGGCAGAGTCACTCAGTGACTATCTTCAAGAGTGATATTAATGACTGGATGTGACATTGTAGGTTTACCCTGGGTATCACTTATGTGTCACTGTTAGACAGAGGCACAGTATACTAACCTTGGAAAAGGGCATAGCAAGATAGATTTACAATGCATGGTGAAAGCCACACACATTCTGGCTAGGTGTATAAATGCCCTGGGCAGATATCCTTGTATGAACCTATGGACCTATGTATCTTGTTCACCATTGGCCCTATGTGCTGTTAATCACCAATGCAATCTCAATACTATGGTAGCATGTGCAAAGGTCAGTTGTCAGTCATCTCTATGGTACAGTTGTGGAATATGTGAGTCATGTAGTAATGTCACAGCTGCCACATGTACACAGTCAACCCTATCCCCTACCCATGGATGTACAACACATGTATGAGATGGAAACACATGGCCAAACTGTGGACTAAGCACTCTGAACCCAGTACTGGCATAACCTGTCAGGTGGCATGAAATACTACAGTGACTGCAATACCAGTCTGATGTGGACCTACACTGACAGCAATATAAGCATGGAAACACACCAGGCCATTCGTGGAGCCTAAGGATAGCATCCTGCATGACTGGCCGACACCTCTGCAGCTGGCACGCAGGCATACGTTAGGCCTGCACACAGCACGTATAACACATAGCACACAAATCCTGTGTGCCAAACAAGCACAGTCTGTACAGCTATACAACACTACTGCTGCAGTTGTGTTAGGCACTTTTATTGTCCAGTACAGTGAGGGCATGCTCACCAGCCTGGACAAGGTGGAGGTCACAGTGATATGCTCGTGGGGCACTATGGTCCACCACATAACACAAGCATACAGGTCAGTCAGATGCATGGACACATATGACTCAGTCAATGTCCATGCCACCACAGCTGATGTAGCTACAACACCCTAGCTGAACAGTTCTTAACATGCGGTCACTACATTGCTATGGAACAATGTCTTACCACTCCCACAACAGGTGAACACATGCAGCACCTGTTCATCAACAACATGTAGACTATATGCCCCTGACCAGGTGTGTATCCCTCACTACTAGGCTGATAGCATCTACATCTCACACTGTATATACACACATCCCACATGCAGCACCTGCACAGAAGACCACAGTCATAATGTTACCCTGTGCAAATACCATGTATTCACATGTGGCAGGCATCACACATGGTAACTATTGAAGGTCACAGGTACATATGTGTATTTGGCACACACATACATCATGTGTGCATTGCCATAACTGGTTTAATCAATGTCATGCATTATTGTGGGAGACAACCCGCACACATGGGCATTCTGTGTGGGCAGAACACACGTGACATGTCTGTAATCAAAAGACATAAATAATTGTGACATCGTTTAGAAATGGGTATGTGCATCCTGTAGTGTGTTTTCCCAGTTGCCAAAAGGGATATTTCTTTCATACCCACTTGCTGAATTCAAACCCCTACCTCACTATGCTATGACACTAGAGACAGACGCATTAGCAGAGCGTGCTACTCGCATTACTGGGGGATTTCTTTTCCCCTGATATACTTATAGGGTGCTGACATCATTGGTGTTTAGAAAGGGGAATGGGCATCCTGTGGTGTGTTTCACAGTTGCCAAAAAGGATGTTTCTTTCATACACACACTTACCCCCCTTTCATACATACTTGTCACTTGTTGGATTCAAACCCCTACCTAACTATGTTATGACACTAGAGATGGACGCATTAGCGGAGCACACTATTCGCATTACTGGGGGATTTCTTTTCCCCTGATATACTTATAGGGTGCTGACATCATTGGTGTTTAGAAAGGGGAATGGGCATCCTGTGGTGTGTTTCACAGTTGCCAAAAAGGATGTTCCTTTCATACGCACACACTTACCCCCCTTCATACACACTTGCTGGATTCAAACCCCTACCTAATTATGTCATGACACTAGAGACAGACACATTAGCAGAGCGTGCTATTTGCATTCCTGGGGGATTTCGTTTCCCCTGATATACTTATAGGGTGCTGACATCATTGGTGTTTAGAAAGGGGAATGGGCATTCTGTGGTGTGTTTCACAGTTGCCAAAAAGGATGTTCCTTCCATACACACACACTTACCCCCCTTCATACACACTTGCCGGATTCAAACCCCTACCTAACTATGTTATGACACTAGAGATGGATGCATTAGCAGAGCACGCTATTCAGATTACTGAAGGATCTCTTTTCTCCTGATATACTTATAGGGTGCTGACATCATCAGAGTTTAGATAGGGGAATGAGCATCCTGTGGTGTGTTTTCACAATTGCCAAAAGGGATGTTTTTTTCATACACACTTACCCCCCGTCACACACACTTGCTGGATTTAAACCCCTACCTAACTATGCTATGACACTAGAGATGGATGCATTAGCAGAGCACGCTATTCGGATTACTGGGAGATTTCTTTTCTCCTGATATACTTATAGGGTGCTGACATCATCAGTGTCTAGAAAGGGGAATGAGCATCCTCTGGTGTGTTTTCACAGTTGCTAAGAGGAACATTTGGACTAAGTGTGTGAGCATGCCCAGTTCAGCCTTCCCATGGCATGTTGTGTGAAAGATGTCTCATTTATCTAAGTGTGTGAGCATGCCCAGTGTGAGCTTTCCATATGTTGAACTCTGCAGCCCATCACATTTGTGGATGAGTGTGACCTTCAACAAATATCTCCAGTTTATGGTTGTGTGTTCTGTGCCATGTTGTGTAGTTACTGTCCAAACGCTTTTTGTGTGAACACAACAGGGATTATACTGTGCCTGCAGGTTTTGCATGGGATACTTTGCACACAATTGTCAACATCCGTTCATACTGACCTAACACTGTAGTACTGTATAGTGTAGTGGTTCAGTACTTTCACTGTGGTGGTCAGTATCCTGGTCTTTAGTCCTATCACTGCTTTACATTTCCATAGTGTCCACAACAGCCTGGTTAGGGTCCAGTTGTGCACATCTGCACAAAGGCGGTGCCTCTACGGACCCTGGTAATTACCACCCCATAAGCTTAACAAGTCTAGTCTGCAAAGCTATGGAGAGGATCATAATGGAGCTCATAAACAAAGATATAGGGGACATGCAGACATTGGACCCATCCCAGTTTGGCTTGGTCAAGGGCAGATCATGCCTTTTGAACTTGGTTGACTTCTTCAAAACAGTCACTAAGGCCATTGCTGAGGGAAGGGCAGTCCATACAGCCTACCTTGACCTTGCAAAGGCTTTCGACACAATACCCCACTCAGGTATTGTAGAAGGACCTGCCAACCTAAATGTAAACCCATATGTCACAAGATGGGTTGCAAACTGGCTTAAGGACAGGACCCACAGGGTTAGTGTTGCTGGTGCTATGTCAGACTCCAAGCTGGTCACAAGTGGTGTCCCACAGGGCTCAGTCCTTGGCCCCCTATTGTTCGTCATCTACTTCTCAGAGGTACAGGCCAACATGGGAGGACTTTGGCTGACAAGGTTTGCAGATGACTGCTAAACTGGGTGCCATAGTGGACAGTGCATCAGACACGGATATCCTTCAGAGGGGACTCATGGACACTGATAGCTGGTGCCAGAGCCATGGCCTGACGTTAAATGCCAAAGCATGTATAGTCATACCCTGCGGGAAAAGCAAGGTAACCCCAAGCTACCATATAGGTGGCAATCCTGTAAGCACAGAGGAGGTTATCATGGACCTGGGGACCCAGGTTGACAGTGGCCTTTCTCCTGACACTCACGTTGCTAACGTGGCTAGAAAGACCTTCTACATTGCCCACCTGATCAGGAAGGGATTCACATCCAGATCTAGTGGGGTCATTGTTCCCCTGTACTCTTCACTTATCAGACCAATAATCGAGTACAATGCCCCATTCTGGATCTATCTCACCTGACATCTGCAGCAATTGGAGAGACCCCAAAAGTCCCCCACCAAAAGGATAAAGGGTCTCCAACATCTGTCATATGCTGCCAGATTGAAGACACTCCAGCTCTATTCAGTCACATACCGTCTGCTCAGAGGTGACATGTGCCTGACATGCAAGGCCATGTCCAACCAGAAAGTAATGGACATGCTCCACCTCAAAATCGCCAAATCCACCAGAACCACTAGGGCAAGTGACTTAAACCTTAGCAGGGATATAAGTAGGACATATTGGAGGGATAGATTTATCACTCAGAGACTCCCTATGCTGTGGAATACAATCCCGGTCCATGTGAGGCAGAGCACCTCACTGGGTCTGTTCAAGGGGAATCTTTACCTGTGGATGGGAGATCATAGGTGTACCCCGGGGACCGTCTCTGTGCCACTGCTGGACAGAGGCACGACAAACTAATGGGCACAGTATTGTTTCCATATAAGGGGTGGCGTACGCCACAAAACTCTGGGCTGGGCTTATAACTGCCTTAGGGCAGATAGCCTAGTATAAACCTATGAACCTATCTGACCATGTTGCATTATGTTTGGATATGAACTACTTACAACAGCCTCATCCAACATCAGTAGTGTATTCCACAACATAGGTGTACATTGGCAAACACTACCGATGTGCCCTAGGCCATTTCTAATGCTAGTCAGAGAGTGTGTTTGTCCTTTGACACATTGTAAGTGTAGTTTGCCATGACATATGTCTTGTGTAGTATACTGTGCCTCTGTCTACCTGTGACATAACATTGATACCCAGGGTAAACCTACCATCTCCCATCCACTCATTAAGATTCCTGTTGAGGAGAATCAATGAGTGACTCTATGGATAACCTGTACTGGTAGTTTACTCATGCGTGGCGGTGGCTTCTGTGTTATAGATAATGCAGTACAGCTTGTCCTATGTATGTCAGTGCTGGGGTTCAGGTCCCTCATGTGCATAGCTCACTGCCATTCAGATTGTACAAGGTGCAGCATGTTCATTGATTCCAGCTTGGACATGGCTTTCTACATCAGGCACAGCTTGTGTCTGGGTGGCCAGCATGGCAGTGTGTGGAGTTGCACTCTGTTTAATCAGGCAACACATTACATGTGTTCAAGCTCTTTGATACTCCTGGTGAGGTACTGTTGTGGACTTTACAGTTGATGGAGGTGTCTGCTGAGGTACACCTCACAGGGGCTGTTGTGGTCATTTGTAACGCTGATGAAGGATAACTGCAGAACCACAATGACCTCCCCTTATCTAGATGTCATAACCTTCATGATTAGGTTGGTATATGCATTGTTTCTGTTAACACTACAGCCACATGTTTGTCCTATGCAGGATATCTATCCCCTTGTGTACCCAGGTCCGTCATTACATGTGATGTATGTAATGGGTTAACACCTATATGGTAATTGGTGGTCACTTACTGCATATTCACAGAGGTTGACTATACAGTTGTCTCCATTTCACATGCTGACATGGCTATGGCACCGGTTGTCTGTTTCTATGTGGCCCTTTTGTGGGATGCTTGTGTCAGCTGGAGTGTCAGATATGTTAGGCGGTTTGTAGTCCTCTACAAACATGTTCAGGCACAGTCCTTACATGTTGGCCTGTACCTATGGGGCATATATACCAGATGGGAAAGGTCTCAGGACCAGGCTTTGTGGGATACCTGTTATATGTGGTTTGCAGACTGACATGGCTACAGCATGTCTGGCCATGTCAGTTCTGTCATTCGTCTGGTTTGCAACCCCTCTAGTGACATTAGGGTGTATATTTCAGCTGGTGAGCATATCTATACTGCACACGTAGGGTATTGTAAGGAAGGCTTTGCAAGGTCCAGCTACACTGTGTGGACCACATTGCCCTCATCAGTGACCTCAATCACTGTTTCAACTGAGTCACACATGTTTAGGGGTGGGGTCTGCACTTCATAAACCCACACTGGCTAGGGTCGGGTGTCAATAGATCCCCAATACCGTTATGTCTGCGGTACATGCTGATCCTTACCATAGCTGTGCAGACCAAGCTTCTCAGGAATCTGTGGTGGTTGTTTTTAGTATCCATTCAGGTGACACCTTTCTTGAGAACACCCACTGTTGTTGTACACTGCTCTTTGGGTACATATCCTGTAGTAAGGCTGACATAATGTCAGGGAGGCAGCGATCTGCTGGAAAAGATATTTGGCATTATGAGGGGGGGGGGTTTGCACTGCACCTGTCAGGATGTATGTTGGCAATACGTGTGTGTGTTTGGTATGTTGTTTGTAATATTTGTGTGATCCAGAGCATATCCAGGAATTCACAACACGCTTACTACCATCAGTTGCAGCAGCCTTGTAGTTATCCTTAGTGTTCCGTACAATTTGTATCATAGTAGGTCATGGGTTCATACTAGGCTATCCACCCTAGGGCATTTGTGAGCATAGCCACAGTGCATGTGGCTTTTGCCACCACTTGCTATGTGAATATTATGGCCACTTATGATTTACTTAGCTGTGCCTCTGTCTGGACATGGCACAGTAAAGACCCCCAGTGTACATCTACAATTATCCATCCATTTTGCTAACTTCCTGTTGAAGAGTGTCAGTGAGGGGCTCTGCCTAACATGCAGTGGTATTCTATTCCAGGGTGTGGAGAGACTCAGGGTTAGGTATCTGTCCCTCCAGCACATCCTATTTGATTATGTGTTA
The DNA here is from genome assembly GCF_019279795.1 of Protopterus annectens. Taxonomy (NCBI): domain Eukaryota; kingdom Metazoa; phylum Chordata; order Ceratodontiformes; family Protopteridae; genus Protopterus; species Protopterus annectens. The sequence goes on from NC_056732.1 coordinate 310,298,777, forward strand.
AAGTTGACATCTCTTACTCACACAGCTCCGATGGCTTTGAGTTTTCTGGGGTGGAGCATGTCTATTACTTCTGTGTTGGACATGGACTTGTACAACAGACATACAATGCCTCTGTGTTGGCAGTATGTGACTGCATTCGGCTGTGGTGTCTACAGCCAGGCGGCATATGAGATATAGTTGAGACCCTTTCTGACTTTTGCTGAGGTACCTTTGAGGTCTTTCAAACTGCTGCAGGTGCCAGGTAATGTACATCCCAAATGAGGCATTGTATTACAATATGGTCTGATAGGGGAACAGTATAGGGGCACAATGACCTTTGTTAACGTAGATGTGAATCCTTTCATGATACAGTGTCCAATATAGACAGTCTTCCTAGACAAATTGGTGATGTGGCTGTCACATGACAGGTGACTGTCCACTTGTGTCACTAGTTCCCTGATTACTCCTTCCACACATAATGGTTTACCACCTATGTGGTAATTTGTGTGTACCTTGTTTTGTATTTGGTGGTACATTCATCCTGTCCACTGTCTTCAGGACAGTGGGGTGGGGTTCCTGTGTGTGAGAGTGTGGTCTGTAGCATGCTACAGACTGTACAGCAGTCTTGCGTACAGGTAGTTGCACATGGGTGAACTGCAATGACATAGGCATTGTCAGTTAACTGGACGTATGGCTGTCTGTGCTGAATATGGATACTCACCCTCCTTTTATGTTTTGTTACAGGTTTTGTGGCCATAACACATGATATGTGGTATTACCTGGTAGTGCTGGTGTGCTGTCACAAGGCTTGCAGCAGGTGTGTATCACTGGACAGACATCAATGTTCTCCATACTGGGGAGGGCCTCAGGAGCATGCATATTGAGGTTTACACATCTGGCATTGATCAGCATTACCCTTCTGTTTCTTTCCAGTTTTGTTTTCAATGGTGGTGGGTTGCTCTTTTTGGCCTTGCCTACGGGAGGATCTCTGTAGTTTGCAAAAGCCTTAGGCAATATCCAGACGCTCATGGATAACAGGTGCAAGCCATCCCTGGGACAGCAGCATGTCTCACTATGGAGTCACCTATTACAACTGTATCAGGCATGTTGTTTCTCCTTCTGTCCTGTGACTGTTTGGCACACCAGCTTTGTGTACTATGTGTTACATGTGCTATGTCTGGAGTTTGTTTTATTGGGTGTCTTCTTTGGAGGCTTGTGTTGGTGTTGTGTGTTTGTAATTAGGGCCTCTGGGAATGTTTTTGTGTTTATGTGTTTGGTTTACAGTCGTTGTAGGTCTATGTGGGACTGGGTTTGTGGTGTATGTGGTTACCTTGTCCTCCTGACTAGTTTTAACAGTACTGATTTGGGGGTGCTCAGGCCCCGGTTTGGCTACCTGGTTGTGTCTATCACATACATTTGTATTTATTGGGGTGAGTTGTTGTTGTGTGTGTACTTGTGACAGGTGTCACATTGCCACTGGATTCACAGATTCTACTTGCTTTGCCTGGCCTTAGTGGATTGTATGTGTGGACACATTTTATTGCCATACTAATGAGCACAGATTACTTCACTTTTCATGTTGAATCTATCATGTGGTAGCTTCCTCATTCTCTTCAATGGTTTAGTAATTTATGGTGTCCAGCATGCCAGATGCCTGGGTGTATGGCATTGTGTCTTGTTGTTTGTGATTGCAGACTCCAAGCACTCTTGGCTGTGTTCCTGGTATGCCTGTATAACATGTTCTGCAGTGTGTCCCATATTCTGGACCTGCACAGGGCTTTTCATGGATTCCACATTGGTTTGTAGGGGTGCAAGCTATGCTTTATGCATGTGTTTCACTGTGGTAGTCTGGCCAGGGACTGGGGTCATGATGTGTAACTACAGTGTGATTACTCTATGGTCTGGTCTTACCAGTGAGGGATACACTTCTCATCTTGACATCCAGTACACATATTTCTGATTATCACATCCAGTATGCTTACCCCTCTTGTGGAAGTGTTACATTTTGCATGTCCGTTTTGTTTGATGGATTCTGGGAAATTGTCTACACTTGTGTCAGTGCTAGTATAATACAAAGAGTATAGTGACAAACACCTCAAAAGCTGACTTCACACTTCTTTGGACTGAGATGGTATCCGTTAAGCCCACTGGGCCAGTGGAAACCACAACACACAATGGTGACTCCTTCACAGACACTTTCTACGGACATCTCTGAGATAGCATGGACCATGCAATCACTAATAGAAACATGACCCTCTCCATCAAGGGAATGGGGCCTGTCTGCTGGACCTCAGCCATAAACAAACTGTATAACAGATGAAGGATACTAATGCAAGACAGAGCTACATCTCCTAAAGGGAAGGCGGCTGTGAGCAGCACTAGTACAAAGCTACATTCTCTCATAAAGACATCCAAGGTCAACTTTGAGACATAAACACCAAAGACGACAGAGATAACCACACTGCCTTCTTCAGTTATGTCAGACACCTGGGTGGGAACCCTCAGATATGCTCTGAGTTGGTACACAACAACATATATTTCAGTGACCTGACAGATATTGGCAACATTCTGGCAGACAGGTTCAGTGCAATTTTCCCCCTCCCTCACCCCCAACAGAAGATAGTTATCACAGATGAATGTAACCTCACTGTCATCTCAGATGTCCATGTGAGAACCGCACTCAGCAAAGACAAGAACACAGCATCAATGGGACCTGATGGTATCCCCGGTTGCGTGCTATGTGAACTCCAGAAGGAGCTAAACCTGTATATACAAATGCTATTTAACCTTAGCCTTGCTACAGGATATGTACCTGAACACTGGCGTACAGCAACAGTGGTCCCACTCCACAAAGGAGATGCCTCCACAGACCCTGGAGACTACCACCACACAAGCTTAACCAGCCTTGTCTGCAAAGCTATGGAAAGAGTCATTATGGAGCTCATAAACAGAGACATTGGTGACCTACAGACCCTTGATCCCACCCAGTTCAGCTTTGTACAGGGCAGATCCTGCATTTTGCACATAGTTGACTATTTTGATACTGTCAGTAGGGCCATTGATGAGGGCTACGTGGTCCACACAGCCTACCTGCACTTGGCTAGGGCCTTTGACACAATACCCCACTCAGGCATCATAGACAAGCTCAACAGCTGAAATATCAAATCATATGTCACAGGATAGTTTGCAAAATGGCTAGGACACAGAACCCATGAAGTCGACATTGCAGGTGCCTTGTCAGATTCCAAGCCAGTCACACGTGGTGTCCCGCAAAGATCTGTCCTGGGACCCGTCTTATTTGGCATTTACTTTTCAGATGTGAAAGCAAACATAGGAGGGTTGTGGCTGACAAAGTTTGCGGATGACTGCAACCTAGGCACCATACGTGAATACATCAGCCAGCCCACACATCCTACAGAATGCCGTCACAAAGACAGATAGCTGGTGCCGGAATCATGGCCTGAAACTGACTGCAACTGATGTGTGGTTATCCCCTTTGGGAGGAACAAAGTACACACAAATCAATACATAGACAGCAACCCACTGAGCACAGAATACAAATCAGACACCTGCGGACACATGTAGATAGTGACATCTCATTTGACACCCATGTTTCCAAAGTGGTTTGAAAGACTTTCTATCTTCCCACCTTATCATGAAGGGTTTTCCATCCACATCACAGGAGGTCATTGTACCACTATACTTCTCCCTTATCAGGCCCACGATTGAATACAAAGCCCCATTTGGTATGTACCTCACCCAGCACTTGCAACAGCTGGAGAGACCCTATAAGTACCTTAACAAGGAGATCAGGGGTCTACAACACATGTCATATGCTTCCAGACTAAAGGAAATCCAGCTTTATTCAGTGGCATACCGCATACTTACAGGTGACCTATGCCTGACATACAAGACCATGTCCAATCAGGATGTGGTGGACATGCTCCACTGCAAGCAATCCAAATCCACCAGAACCATGGGAGCTGGAGATTTGAACCTCAGCACATACATGTATAGGACATGCTGGGGGACAGAGTCATAACTCACAGGCATCTCACACTCTAGCAGAGTATCCCAGTTAATGTTAGACAGAGTCCCTCACTGACTCTCTTCAAGAGAAGTCTGGACAACTGGATGTGGGATTATAGTTTTACCCCAGGGGTCCTCCCTGTGTCACTACTAGACTGAGGCACAGTCAAGGTATTCAATTATGTACGGGGGTCATAATGTGTCACTACTAAGTGAGAGGCACAATATTCGGAATCTATTCTGTACACGTATTACCACTATAAGGGGTGGCAATAGCCACATCACTATGGCTAGGCTTATGAATGCACTAGGGCAGATAGCCTAGTAGTAAACTATGAAACTATGACACTATGGTGTATGTGTAGGTATTGTCAGTCAAGTGATATAATGTGGTTTGGGGGGCTTGATATCTTCCTGTCTTCCAACAGTTTGTTGTCTATTCCTTCTAGCATGTCAAGGGATCAGTTGCTGGTGTCCCCTCCTGCTCAGCTGGTGAACCTGGGAATATTGAGGCAATGTTACAGTTGACGCATGTACACAGACAACCCTCTCCTTCTCCCACAAAACACAAATGCATGCAAGAGATCCAACTATATAGCCAACCTGGAGGCTGAGCTCTCTCAACATAGGACTGGCAGGACCAGAGAGGAGGAGAAGGTGACCACACACACACCACAAACCCAGTCTCACATAGCACTATCACAACTTCAAATCATACACATAAACACACAAAGACATACTCGGAGGCTCTGATCACAGATCTACCATACCAGCAGAGGCCACCACAGCAGACACCCAAACAACTGCCTCCACAGGGCACAGCACATGCAACACATAGACCACAGAGTCAGTGTGCCAAACATTCACAGCCCTTAAGGCCAAACACAATGCCAGACACACTCGTCATAGGTGACTCCATAGTCAGACACACTGACGTCCCGCTCACCAGATTGAGTAAGGAGAAGGTCACAGTAAGCTGCCTATCGGGTGCTGGAATCCACCACATGATGCAAGCACTCAGGTCACTCAACTGCAAGTACAAGTATGACTCAGTCATTGTCCATGCTGGTGTGAACAACCTGAGATGTACCTCCCTGGACTACATGAAAAGAGACATAGAGGAGCTCTCTGCTTATGTAGCCCAGGCAGGTATGACCCTGACCTTGAGCAGTATCCTACCTTCACCAAGAATGATGCCACAATACAGAGGCAAGATGATCAGCTGTAATAATTGGCTTAATCTATGGTGTCATTCAAAGGGGATCCAATGTCTGTCTGCTTGGGATGACATGCTGGACAAGTCACGCTGATTCGCAGGGGACGGCTTGCACCTGTCACCTCTGGGCTTCCAGAATTTGGCTAAGGCTCTTGCAACCCCCATTGTGCCTTTTTTAGGCAAGGCTCAGATTCTGAACCTACCACCCTAGAACACAAAAAAGGAAATAAACTAAGGGTAATGCTGCTCAATGCCAGACGTCTCAACCTCAAGATGCACGCACTCGAAGCCCTTCTCAGTATGGGGAACATCGATGTCTGTGCTGTGACTGTAACCTGGTTCACGGCTCCTGACAGCACCCCAGCAGTATCAGGTGTTACCTCATATCATGCGTTCCGGACCCAAAATCCGGACGACACCAAGAAAGGAGGGTGGGTGTCCATATTCATCAAGGACACCCTCACCTCACGGTTGGTGGCAACACACGATGCATCGGAGACCATCCAGGTGCAATTAACCGTAGCAGTTTGTAGCAGGTTACAGGCCACCCTCTCAAACTCAGGAACCTCACACAGCTTTCCTGAAAACACTGGAGGGGATAAATGTATCTCCAAACACCATCATACTGGGGTTTTTCAACTATCCAAATATAGACTGGGATCACTAATCAAGCCCCAACACTCTAGGCCAAAGGTTCCTAGAGTTCATAACCTCAAATGCCATGGAACAACTAGTCACCATCCCCACAAGAGGAGACAACATACTAGATCACATCATCACGAACATGGGGTCACAATGTTCAACACCAGAAGTATACCCATCATTGGTGAGATCAAATCATAAACTAATCTCACTGGAAGTCCACATCCCCCACCCCAGATAAAAGACCACAGTGTAGAACTTCTCAGAAGCCGACTTCACACTTCTAAAGACTGGTGTGGTCTCTTTCAAGGCCCCAAGCCAGCGTAAACCATTACCCAAGCCACTGAATCACTTACAAATGCCTTCTACCAGCACCTCCAGGACTGCATGGATCAGGCAATCCCACACAAAACAAAGACTCTTTGTACCAAAGGCATGCGTGCAGTCTGGTGGACCCCAGCCATAAACATGCTCTACATCAGAAGGAAGGAGCTACTACAAGATAGAGCAAATTCCGTAGAGAAGACACCCTGCTCATTATGAGTAAAGAACTGAGATCTCCCATAGAATCATCCAGGGAACATTTTGAGAGAAAACTCGCTAAGGACTCAGAAGACAATCATGAGGCCTTTTTTAGCTATGTTGGAAACCTGGGAGGTGACTCCCAGATATGCTCAGGATTAGTTCATAATGATGTAAAGATCACTGAACCTACAGACATTGGCAACATACTGGCTGACAGGTTCAGTGCATATTCCCCCCCTCCCCCCAAAGGGAGGGATATCTATACCAGGGGATTGTAGCCCCCCCAAACATCTCAAATGCTCAGGTGAGAACTGCTCTATCCAAGGCGTGAAACACAGCATCCATGGGACCGGATGGTGTCCCCGGTTGTGGGCTCCACGAACTCAATGAGGTATTGAACCCGCAGTTAGGGCAGCTGTTTAATCTTGGCCTCACCTCAGGATACGTGCCAAGGGTGGCGTGCGGCAGCGGTGGTCCCACTTCACAAAGGTGGTGCCTCCACCGACCCCGGACACTACCGTCCATCAGCTTGACAAGCCTGGTCTGCAAAGCTATGGAGAGGATCATAATGGAACTCATAGATGAAGACATAAGGGACTTGCAAACTTTGGATCCAACCCAGTTTGGCTTTGTCAAGGGCGATCATGCCTTTTAAACATGGTTCACTTTTTCAGAGCAGTCACCAAGGCCATTGGCGAGGGCAAAGCAGTCCACACAGCCTACCTTGACCTGGCAAAGGCTTTCAATACAATACCCCACTCGGGTATCATTGACAAACTCACCAGCTTAAATGTAGAGCCATACGTCACAAGATGGGTTACAAACTGGTAGTGACAGCACCCACAGGGTCAAGGTTGCTGGCGCCATGTCACACTCCAAGCCTGTCACAAGTGGTGTCCCACAGGGTCAGTCCTGGGCCCACTTTTGTTCGGCATCGACTTTTCAGAAGTACAAGCAAACACAGGAGGATTATGGCTGACAAAGTTTGCAGATGACTGCTAACTGGGAACCATAGTTGACAACCATCTGACACAGACATCCTTCAGGCGGGTCTCATGAAATGGATAACTGGTGCCAGAGCCATGGCCTAAAGTTAAGCAGCTAAACAATGCATAGTCATACCCTTTGGGAAGAACAAGGTTACCCCTAGTTCCCATATAGGTGTTACTCCTCTAAGCACAGGAGAGGTTATCAGGGATCTGGCCACCCATGTTGACAGTAACCTTTGTTTCACACTCCGTTGCCAAAGTAGTTAGGAAGACCTTCTACATTGCCCACCTCATCATGCAGGGATTCACATCTAGATCAAGGGAGGTCATTGTTCCCCTGTCCTCATCACTCATCAGACCAATGATTGAGTACAATGGCCCATTCGGAATGTTTCTGACCCGACACCTGCAGCAATTGGACGGGCCCCAAACATTGCTCACCAGAAGGATAAAAGGTCTCAAATGTATGTCTTATGCTGCCTGACTAGAGGAACCCCAGCTCTATTCAGTCGCCTACCATCTGCTCAGAGGTGGCCTGTGCCTGACATACTAGGCCATGTCCAACCCGGAATTAATGAACATGCTTCACCTCAAAACCTCTAACTCCATCAGATCTACAAGGGCAGGAGACTTGGTATACCCCAGGGATAACCTCAGTGTCACTGCTTGACAGAGGCACAGCACAATAATGGGCATATTATCCTTAGAACTGAAGGGGTTGCTGAAGACACAAAACTCTGGGCTGGGCTTATATGTCCTAGGCAGATGGCCTATATGAACCTATGAACCTATGAACATAGGCCTGGTGCAGTTCCTGCTATTAGGACAGTGGTCTGCAGCAAGCTATTTAGTAGTAGGCAGTTTTGGCAATTGGTATTTGACCATGGCTACTCCATGTTGCTTCTTGTTGTGGTACCAACATGGAGGTGTGGTTATCCATGACATTTATTGCTAGTCACCCTTGTTTTGTAGCTTGTTCCATGTTTTTGCACATGTACATCCCTGTATGAGGTGTGACCTGGTAGTGCTAGGGTGCTGGTGTGGGCTTTGACCCAGTTGTCTATTACAGCACTGATATCTACATCCTCTATACTGTGTGCGGTTACACTGCACACATCTTGCTGTTTATACTTCTGGCATTGGGTAGCATTACATCTAGGTTCCTATCCCTTGTGGTATCTATGAATGTGGGTTTGTGTTTTGTGGTTTGTGATGAGTGAGGGTGGATGTTAGTCAGGGTCCTCAGGTGTGCATATGGTACATGATGTTACATTACTTGACACATGGCATTCATGCCTCGGGTGGTGCTGCAGGGCTGCCTCTGTCAGATGCACACTTCAGGCTCAGATTCTGAACCTACCACCCTAGAACACAAAAAGGAAATAAACTAAGGGCAATGCTGCTCAATGCCAGACGTCTCAACCTCAAGATGCACGCACTCGAAGCCCTTCTCAGTATGGGGAACATCGATGTCTGTGCTGTGACTGTAACCTGGTTCACGGCTCCTGACAGCACCCCAGCAGTATCAGGTGTTACCTCATATCATGCGTTCCGGACCCAAAATCCGGACGACACCAAGAAAGGAGGGTGGGTGTCCATATTCATCAAGGACACCCTCACCTCACGGTTGGTGGCAACACACGATGCATCGGAGACCATCCAGGTGCAATTAACCGTAGGCAAGACTGCTCAGCAGTTTGTAGCAGGTTACAGGCCACCCTCTCAAACTCAGGAACCTCACACAGCTTTCCTGAAAACACTGGAGGGGATAAATGTATCTCCAAACACCATCATACTGGGGTTTTTCAACTATCCAAATATAGACTGGGATCACTAATCAAGCCCCAACACTCTAGGCCAAAGGTTCCTAGAGTTCATAACCTCAAATGCCATGGAACAACTAGTCACCATCCCCACAAGAGGAGACAACATACTAGATCACATCATCACGAACATGGGGTCACAATGTTCAACACCAGAAGTATACCCATCATTGGTGAGATCAAATCATAAACTAATCTCACTGGAAGTCCACATCCCGCCCCCACCCCAGATAAAAAAGACCACAGTGTAGAACTTCTCAGAAGCCGACTTCACACTTCTAAAGACTGGTGTGGTCTCTTTCAAGGCCCCCAAGCCAGCGTAAACCATTACCCAAGCCACTGAATCACTTACAAATGCCTTCTACCAGCACCTCCAGGACTGCATGGATCAGGCAATCCCACACAAAACAAAGACTCTTTGTACCAAAGGCATGCGTGCAGTCTGGTGGACCCCAGCCATAAACATGCTCTACATCAGAAGGAAGGAGCTACTACAAGATAGAGCAAATTCCGTAGAAGAGAAGACACCCCTGCTCATTATGAGTAAAGAACTGAGATCTCCCATAGAATCATCCAGGGAACATTTTGAGAGAAAACTCGCTAAGGACTCAGAAGACAATCATGAGGCCTTTTTTAGCTATGTTGGAAACCTGGGAGGTGACTCCCAGATATGCTCAGGATTAGTTCATAATGATGTAAAGATCACTGAACCTACAGACATTGGCAACATACTGGCTGACAGGTTCAATGCATATCCCCCCCCCCCAAAGGGAGGGATATCTATACCAGGGGATTGTAGCCCCCCAAACATCTCAAATGCTCAGGTGAGAACTGCTCTATCCAAGGCGTGAAACACAGCATCCATGGGACCGGATGGTGTCCCCGGTTGTGGGCTCCACGAACTCAATGAGGTATTGAACCCGCAGTTAGGGCAGCTGTTTAATCTTGGCCTCACCTCAGGATACGTACCCAAGGAGTGGCGTACGGCAACGGTGGTCCCACTTCACAAAGGTGGTGCCTCCACCGACCCCGGACACTACCGTCCCATCAGCTTGACAAGCCTGGTCTGCAAAGCTATGGAGAGGATCATAATGGAACTCATAGATGAAGACATAAGGGACTTGCAGACTTTGGATCCAACCCAGTTTGGCTTTGTCAAGGGCAATCATGCCTTTTAAACATGGTTCACTTTTTCAGAGCAGTCACCAAGGCCATTGACGAGGGCAAAGCAGTCCACACAGCCTACCTTGACCTGGCAAAGGCTTTCGATACAATACCCCACTCGGGTATCATTGACAAACTCACCAGCTTAAATGTAGAGCCATACGTCACAAGATGGGTTACAAACTGGTAAGTGACAGCACCCACAGGGTCAAGGTTGCTGGCGCCATGTCACACTCCAAGCCTGTCACAAGTGGTGTCCCACAGGGCTCAGTCCTGGGCCCACTTTTGTTCGGCATCGACTTTTCAGAAGTACAAGCAAACACAGGAGGATTATGGCTGACAAAGTTTGCAGATGACTGCTAACTGGGAACCATAGTTGACAACCCATCTGACACAGACATCCTTCAGACGGGTCTCATAGAAATGGATAACTGGTGCCAGAGCCATGGCCTAAAGTTAAACGCTAAACAATGCATAGTCATACCCTTTGGGAAGAACAAGGTTACCCCTAGTTCCCATATAGGTGTTACTCCTCTAAGCACAGGAGAGGTTATCAGGGATCTGGCCACCCATGTTGACAGTAACCTTTCGTTTCACACTCACGTTGCCAAAGTAGTTAGGAAGACCTTCTACATTGCCCACCTCATCATGCAGGGATTCACATCTAGATCAAGGGAGGTCATTGTTCCCCTGTACTCATCACTCATCAGACCAATGATTGAGTACAATGCCCCATTCGGAATGTTTCTGACCCGACACCTGCAGCAATTGGACAGGCCCCAAACATTGCTCACCAGAAGGATAAAAGGTCTCAAATGTATGTCTTATGCTGCCTGACTAGAGGAACCCCAGCTCTATTCAGTCGCCTACCATCTGCTCAGAGGTGGCCTGTGCCTGACATACTAGGCCATGTCCAACCCGGAATTAATGAACATGCTTCACCTCAAAACCTCTAACTCCATCAGATCTACAAGGGCAGGAGACTTAGGTATACCCCAGGGATAACCTCAGTGTCACTGTTTGACAGAGGCACAGCACAATAATGGGCATATTATCCTTAGAACTGAAGGGGTTGCTGAAGACACAAAACTCTGGGCTAGGCTTATATATGTCCTAGGGCAGATAGCCTAGTATGAACCTATGAACCTATGAACATAGGCCTGGTGCAGTTCCTGCTATTAGGACAGTGGTCTGCAGCAAGCTATTTAGTAGTAGGCAGTTTTGGCAATTGGTATTTGACCATGGCTACTCCATGTTGCTTCTTGTTGTGGTACCAACATGGAGGTGTGGTTATCCATGACATTTATTGCTAGTCACCCTTGTTTTGTAGCTTGTTCCATGTTTTTGCACATGTACATCCCTGTATGAGGTGTGACCTGGTAGTGCTAGGGTGCTGGTGTGGGCTTTGACCCAGTTGTCTATTACAGCACTGATATCTACATCCTCTATACTGTGTGCGGTTACACTGCACACATCTTGCTGTTTATACTTCTGGCATTGGGTAGCATTACATCTAGGTTCCTATCCCTTGTGGTACCTATGAATGTGGGTTTGTGTTTTTGTGGTTTGTGATGAGTGAGGGTGGATGTTAGTCAGGGTCCTCAGGTGTGCATATGGTACATGATGTTACATTACTTGACACATGGCATTCATGCCTCGGGTGGTGCTGCAGGGCTGCCTCTGTCAGATGCACATACTACACTCCCTGTACATGTTTGGAAGCAGGTTGTGTCATGTTAGGCACCCCTGTTACTATATGAGTGAGTCAGAGCGGGTATCAGTCCCAGTGTTCCTACTGACCAAGTGTATGTGCTATGCGTTGTCTCTTTGCCAAGGCCAGGGCATACTGGGCACGCCTCCTTCTGCCTACTGGGGCAAGGTCAGGTTGTTCCTCCTCTGAATCACCCTCTGCCTGTGGTGGCCTTGGCAATGGTGGGGGTATGTTTGGCCCAGCCCTATGCTGGTCCTGCTGCAGCTGTTTCCGCAGGATCATATTATGTAGCATAGCACATATCATGATCATTTGGGTACATGTAGTTGGTGTGTACTGCAAGGCTCCACCAGATGTGTCCAGACACCGGAACCGTGACTTGAGCAGCCCAAGCACACGCTCTATGACATTACGTGTTTGTGCGTGTGCCTCATTATGGCGTTCCTGTTCAGGTGTGTGTGCATTTCTGATGGGTGTCATCAGCCACGGCTCAAGTGCGTAACCTGCATCCCCCTCTAGGTGTCCGTATGGGAAGTCCCCATTGGCAAATGATTGGTACAGCTGCGTCAGATGCCAGATGTGGGAATCGTGGTAGCTCCCAGGGCAGCCAGCACACACATTCATTATTATGCCCTGGGCATCACACACAACCTGGCAGTTGATGGAGGGGAAGCCCTTGCGGTTCATGTAGGCTCTACCCCGCTCACCAGCTGGTGCTTTGATGCATATGTGCGTGCAGTCTATTGCACCCAATACCTCAGGGTATCCTGCTATTTGCTGGAAGAGATGCATATTGCTGGCCACAACCTCACGGGCATTGGGGAAATATACATGATCATCAACATGTGCTGACATGGCATCCAGGAACTGGTGCAGTACCCTGGAGGCTGATGCCTGTGATATCCCCATCATATCACCAGTTGGTCTCTGGAAGGTACCTGTTGCTAGTATTCTTAGGCCAACACATACCTTGGTTCCCACTGGGATGGGTTCCCTTCTGTTGGTTCTGTGTGTGAGGCGTGGCCTGCACAGCTCAACAATTTGCTGCAGAAGGTCTCTCTCCACTCTGTAGTGCTCTACTATCTCCAGCTCATGTAACCCATGGTAGCTGACCCTGGGCCTATATACTCTTCTCCTTCTCCTCACTCTGGGTTGTCTGTCAGCATCTGCATTGTCACCACCCTCAGCAATTTGCCTATGCCTGATTATAACAGCTATGGCAGCCCCTAGCATTTCTGCTCTGAGTTCAGCTTTTTTCAGTTTTCAATTCTGATAGCTTACTTTCTTGCAGTATCTCTTGTGAGAAACACCCTGCACTGCTCTTTGCAGTGTTTTAAGTGCTGGGTTGGGCTTCTAGTCTGCCTGTGTAATTGCCTGCTTCCAATTGTTTCCACCAATTAACTCCAGCAGTATCCTCTAGCAGTTTCCTTGTATTCTGGTTGTTTCCTTTTTCCTCTCTGTTTCCTGAGGGAGAGCAATGTGCACACCAGCTTAAGCACGCTCACAGTTACTTAAACGCGCGCACACATCCCTACACAGTGTTAAACGTGCGCACACATCCTTACACAGTGTGAACTGGGCTGATTCATGTTAAAACGCGCGCACACTGCCTTCCACATGTGCACGCCCACGCAAACCATTGTAAACGGTTTGCAACACGCTCCCACATGTAGAACCTGCCTTACACACGCGCACACGCGCGCAAGCACGTATATCAAGAAAGTTTGAGTGTAGGAATAGTGTGCACCCTCTGTTTCTTGACTTTTCTAGTGTTCTGTTGGGACACACCTCTCTCCCTGATGTCTGTCTGTCATCTGTCACCTTACATTGCCCTCCAATCTGATACATTTATTTCTATCCTTCCCCCCTGTGATGTCACCTACCTCTTACTCTGTTCCTCCCCCTTCTATAACTCTTACACTACTCAGACAGTGCTCATTACCTATGTGGCAGTGTGATTCAGTATTGTAACCCTCATTTACATAGGATTGCCTAGTAATGCTTAGTTACATGTCTTACACGGAGCTTCCCCCCCTTGACAACCACTAAACGGAGGCCATATTGTTTTTGGTCTGCAAGTCCCTCCATTGACATTCCATGTAATACATAAATCCCACAATTGTGGGCTTATAAGCTTCGGTTTTCAGTTTTAGGTAGCACACCCCGTTTGCGCGGGTGTGCTCTGCAGTTACACATCATAATCCCACGGAAAAAAAAAAGTTGTTTAAAATATTTTTGCAACACTTTTTCATGCCAATGGCCACATATTTGGCCATTGGCATGCTTAATGTAACATATGCACCCTTTATTTGGAGCTGACATAGCTCTGTTTTCATTTTTGCAGAAATGTACTCAGTTGTCAGCTGAGTACATTTCTGCAGCTAACACGTCCATTACACGGACTGCTTTGGGCTTCTTGGATCGCTCAAATACCTCATTTGCATATCTTTCAGCTGCAAATGAGGTATTGAGCATTTCCACGCCCAGTCCGTGTAACAGACGTGTTAGCTGTCTCTTACTCGGAGGTTTGGGCTGTTCCTGAATCGGGAGGCTTACACGGAGGCTTACACTACTCTTAAACTCCGTGTAAGCCTTCCTGAATCCTGCCCATAGAGTACTCCTTTCTACTCTAATACATGCATGTAAAGCATATCCACAATTTCTCAAATTCCTGTAATTTCTCATTACTTATCAAATATCTATGCAACCTTAACACTCAGTTTCAAGAAATTTCTGCTAACGTTTACTCAATGAAAAGCTTATCTTAATCAGTTCTACAGAATTGTTTCAGGTACTAGGTTGTACCTCTTGTAATCATATTTGTAAACTGCTAATGCCTACTCAGACCTTGCTTGTATTTCTTGTAAATCCTGTATGTAAACTGTTTCTTTTTAATGCATTCTCTGAGCTTTTCTCCCCGGGCCTCCATTGAAAACGGGCCATGTTGACCCAGTGGACTTCCCCGGTAATCAAACTGGAAATAAATAAATAAATAAATAAATAAAATTATGGCTCACATTTTGGCAGGTATTTCAGTTTCCATCTGTAAAACTGATACCGGCCTAAATTAATTTGCTTCAAAATCTTTTAATTAGTCTTAGGCAACAAAACTATCATGGCTATTCTTCCCCTCTGCCTATTTAACGGAACAGTTGTACTACAGGTCTCATCAATTATGCCCAAAAGCATTTATAAAACTCTGTAGAAAGGACTTCTGAGTCTGGGACTGGCCTATTTGGAATTTTTGGAATACAATTACTTATTTTCTTCTCTCCTGGTGGACTCTTAAGAATTTCCAGGTCCATTATTTTCACTTGCAGAAGTTCAGATCCCTTCAGAAATTATATCTGAGAATTCTTGTCTAGCAAATTGCCCTGGCTATAGAACCATTTTTAATACTGCAAGGAAAATACATTAATACTCTGGGTGTTCCAGAACACCTTCCCTTTTGCATGCTTGAAAGCTAATATAGAGACCTGTCTTGTGTATTTCATGAGTTTATTGGTCAATGGGGGATTTCAATCATTTTGCCCTATGAAAAGATTGCCACCTTTCCTTTTCGTATGTATAGCATTAAATTGTTGTACCTTAAACTTCCTTTTAAGGTGTGTCTCCTTATCCATACTGTATTCCCCACATCCTGTCTCTTATACCTGCTCTCTAGCTCTCAAATTAAATCCTTCAACTGATGAATCCTTCCCTTCTTTTTTGTAATTACTCCCTGCCTTTCTGTATTCCTTTTGCTCATCCTTGTACTGTATTCTTAAATCAGAATCAGACTTAGAATCAGAATCACATTTATTGGCCAAGTATGCATGTATACAAGGAATTTGACTCCAGTTTCAGTGACTCTCCAACTATAAATTACATAAATGACATACATACAACTATTAACAACAAGACAGATGATATGTATGCAACTATTAAGAACAAGACAAAAAAGTAAATATACATATACATAAAAGGTGCAAAGTGCTCCTCATTACAAGAAATAATGAAAGAAACAAGTATTAACAAAATGTAAACAATACTACAGAATCCTCAGACCCTTGGGACAAAGAATACCCCAAACTAATAAGCTGAGTTAACTGTTTCTGAACTTTATGGCCTGAGGAAAAAAAAATGTTTTTATATCTGCTTGTTTTGTCGCATATTAATCTATAACTCCTGGCTGATGGTAATAGTTCAAAAAGATGGTGGCCTGGATGTGAGGGGTCAGTGATGATCTTCCCTGCCCTTTTCATGACTCTGGAATAGCACAGGTCCTGTAAGTGGGGAAAACTAGCACCAATGATATTTTCCGCAGACTTGACTATTCTGTGTAACCTATATTTGTTATGATTAGACAGAGATCCAAACCACACTGTTCTGGATGAGCTGAGAACAGACTCAATGACTGCTGTATAGAACTGAGAATGACTCTTACCTCCTAAAAACATCTCCAAGGTCATACAGACTATCCTTCCAACATCTCTTTCTAAAGTCAGTCAAAACAGCTTTATTAAGTGCAGAGCACAATAACTTTATATGACATATCCATCTCCTACCAGTAAAGGATGATTTGAAAGCCCTAACCTTGAAATTAAGTACATTTTGATCCAAGAGTTCAGAGGCACCATGCAAAACCCCCATGCACTTCCTGCATTATACTTTTGCTAACCAGAAGAAACACCAGCCTTGATGCTGAGCCACTATGGTGGGCAAGTGAAATAGCTCTCCTGGGGCTATAAATCCCTCCAAGTATCTACTAACTGGACAACCTTTAAAAGATCTTGAAAGGCTTGCACAGATCTAGGTTTTCTAAAATGCTTCTGAGATAATCTGTCCTGTATGAGGTATAAAGAAGTATTAAAGTACCCTCCTTTCAATACCGGAGTTGTACTTTTCCCTAAAGCCATGATCTCCTGTGGAAATTGAGCCATAGTATTGGAATCATCTTCATTAGAACCATACAAACTCTTAACCAAATGGAGCCTCTTACTTGTGAACTCTATTTCTTATTTGTTTACCCCATAGCCCTTTCCATGCTGAAATAATGGATGAATGAAGCCTCATATGAATCAATATAGCAACACCTTCTGGGCTTAGGCACTGCAGCTGCTAAGGCTCACCATTTCCATCTCTTCAGCAACAGTGAGAAGGATTTATATTTTAGTTTAGTCTCCTGGATCAAAATCAGATCTAAGTTCAACTACTCCCATAGCATCAGGCATGTTTGCTGCTTAATGGCTTTAGAAAAAAGCACAGAAACAAACCAAAAAGCACACATGTGGGACAGAGTGCAAGGTCCAAACCAACCATACGAAGAAACCAAAAAAATGGACCAGCACAAGGATGCAGGCAAATAATGTTTATTATAAATTAAATACCATTAAACAAAATTAATAGTAAGCAAACCAGTTTCGGCTGAAAAAACAGCCTTCTTCAGTGCTGAAACAAAGTTCAATAAGTAGTTACTCAGCTTCCAACATCCTGGTCTTATATGATCCTCATTTAAAGAGATATAGCCAAAAAACCTATTGGATTGTATATGCTAAGCCAATGTCATAGAAATCATAACATTATTAAAGTTTATGAAGACCTACTTCAAAATGGTGAATGAAAAAGATGAAATGAAAAAAAAATAAAAGAATTATTAAAATACATTGCATGAAAAAGCAGGTTAACATATTATATCATCTCATTAAGTCCAGGTTTGAACAAAGCCCCTAGCCTGGTTATCCACATTGTTTCCATATTATTAAGTTTATTGTGCCAACCTGCTTTGAAATTTCTATGCATTTGAATTCTGTCAATGATGGTAAATTTAAAGACAGCAAGGAATACATCTAAAATATATCATATTAACATTTTTGGTAACTGCAGTTCAGACTGGGTTATTTACTTGGCTACATGTACCTGTTCTTCATTCTATGTTGGCCAGACATCCAGACCATTTAAACTGAGGATTAGTGAACATCTCAGTGCCATTAGAAACCATCGTTTATCTAATGCTCTTTATAAACACACCATTCAACATCCTATGGCTGTCTTTAAATTTACCATCATTTCTTCAATTTTGTATATTGTGATTTATTTTCATTACACTGTGCTTTACTTGTATTCTCCTCTTGTGAGTCACACAGAAATTACGTTTTTAAATACCCTCCCACGCTGGTTCCGTTGTGTTTTTAAACTCAACTGTCTTTCTAGTTGACTGCTGCTTATGTTACTTTGATCACATATTCACTTTCCACTCCACTTTCATTAGCTATTGCGAGTAAGCCTAAAATTATCATTTTGTGAAATCACTCCCCTTCAGCTATTTAAATTTAGTGGCCATCACACTATATTCCATAGAGTCAGAATATAAAGTATGCACCCCCTTCCAATCTATTTTGCTCTTTGAAAATTAATAGCTCTCCACTTAGAGAGTCTAAGCTTAAGTTACCCCCTCTTTCATATCCAGCTGTTTAGTGCACACTGCATCTCTTTGGCTATTAAGCCATTTTCTATCTTACCTTTGAAATCTGTAACATCTACCCCAAGAGCAACAATTACGGGAAAGCCCACATTCTGCCTCTCAGTAGTCATCTTGGGATTAGTGCTTCTGTTTTGCTCCTAGTGAGAGAAAGAGCATAGGGACATTATTTCTTGGAGACTGCTGACCACTGGAAAGCCTAATAACTGCTTCATAGGTACCAGCTTAGAATTTGTGTTAATATTTTGCTCCTGGTGAGAGAAGGAACAGAGTGCATTGATTCCCAGCTGTTTCTGACTAGGCAGTGAGTGTCTGTGTTTGACCTTCCTGATTGGTCTGGTTGCTGTTCAAGGCACCTACCAGGAAAAAGGCTACAGTAAACCTACAGGCCATTGCATCATCTGGAACAAGACTGTTGATCACTAAAGAGTCTATGGCCTGCTTCTCATCTTGGGATCGGTGCTTCTGTTTTGTTTCTGGTGAGAGAAGAAGCAAAGGAGCATTGGATCCCAGCAGTGTAAAGTTGTGGTGAGACCAGCAATAATAGAAGCAGTGAATACACTCTTTCAAAACAACACTTACATCAAAACATACAACCACATCAGATGGAGCCTCTAATTCTAAGCCCATGAGGAAAGCCACCACACATTCCAACATCTTGGTTATTGGAGTCTCCATTGTAAGGCACAGTTATGTCCCTCTGACCAAGCTGAGTAAGGAAAAATGAGGCCAGTATTCACCACATTACACATGCATTCAGGTCACTGGATCACAAGTACCAGTATGACTCAGTCATAGTCCACGTGGGTGCAAATGACCTTAGAGGTACCTCCCTAGACTATATGAAGAGAGACATCATGGAGCTCTTGGAATATGTGTCCTAGTCTGGTATGTGCATAGCACTGAGGAGCACTTTACCTTCTCCAAGGATGATGCCCCAATACAAACAGAAGATGATTGGCTTTAATAACTGGCTTAGTTTCTAGTGTCATTCTAAGGGGGTACAATATTTGTCAGCATGAAAGGAGATGGTCAACAGACCATGCTGCTTTGATGAGGATGATCTTCATCTCTCCCCTCTAGGTTTTGAATATTAGCTAAAATATTGCCCTCCCACATTGTGCCTTTTTTAGGCAATGCCAAGCTGAAAGTACTTCCGACATAGCAAATCAAAACCAAGAAAATCTAAAGGTGTTACTGCTCAATGCAAGGAGTCTGAACAAAAAACTCCACTCCCTGCAAGCTCTCCTCACCCTATAGAAAGCTGACGTCTGTGCGGTCACTGAGACATGGTTTAAAGCCACAGGGCACACACTGGCAGTGCAAAGCTAAAATGTCTTCCACACATTTAGAACAGCTACTACACAGACAGGAACTAAAGGTGGCAGTATCTCAGTTTACATCAAAAATAAATATACTTCAAGGGTGGTCAACACATGACAATGCACTTGAGCTTCTCTACTTTCAAGTCACCATAGGCAAAATCCCATACCATTTCCTTGCAAGCTATAGGTCCCACTCTATGACCCGGGAAGCCTATAACATGTATTTAAACTTATTAGAAACACTCACCATCCAACCCAATGCCATATTCATGAGCAACTTTAATTACCCCACTGTTAACTGTGAATCATATATGACACCAAAGGTACAGGCACAGAGATTTGTGGCTTTTGTAAACACAAACTCTCTGGACCTGATTGTCAATACACCAACCAGAGATACAAACATACTGGATCTGGTCCTAACTAATATGGGAAGAGTGCTGCACACCCCCTAGTGGAATGTCTTCTTTGGTAAGGTCAGACCACAAAATCATCTCCTTTGAAGTAAAAATTAAACCTGGAACTCAAACTAACCCTGGAATATTTAGGAACTACTCTAAGGCTAATGTCTTCATATTACATGATAACCTAAGCTCCCCATAAGCCCTGAAAACACTGCTGCCTGCAAGAAACTGTTCACAGAAACCCTATACAAGCATGTTAATAGCTGCACAGAGGCAGCTGTACCCACCAGTAAGAAGTACAGAACTAACTTAAAAAACAAGTTACTTTCATGGGATCACAACAACAACAGGCTGCATAACAGAAGGAAGAAAATCATGGCAAAAGTTAGGAAGTGCAGCACCTAGCAGGATAAAAGCATTTTCATCAAATTTAACAAACATCGAACAATTCAGAGAATAAATAAAGTCTACCAAAGCCAAATCAGAGGAAAATGTGGCCTTCCAGGCCAAGGACAACAAAAGGGTATCATTTAGCTATGTCTGCAACCTCAAAGGAAATACACAATTGTGTGCAAAGCTCATTTTTAATGAAGCCAGCTATAATGAGCCAAACAATATAGCAAATCTATTGTCTGACAAATTCATCTCCAACTTTACCTCTCTATCCCTCTTAAACTTCCCTCAGGAAATGCCATCAAATATAACTCCCCCTGTTGTCACTAGGGAACAGGTCCTTAATGCTATCTCTAAGGCCAAGAACACTGCATCAATGGGCCCAGACAATACCCCAGGATGCCTTCTAAATAGCATGAAACATTACCTGTCTGGAATAGCTTCTTAAATCCAATCAAGCTTTGTGGCCCATGAATGGAAAACAACAACAGACAACCCTTTGCATAAAGGTGGGTCATCTACAGACCCTGGAAACTACAGACCCATAAATCTTACTAATCTCACATGCAAATCCATGGAAAGAATTATCATGGAAATGATCAGTAATGACATAGGAAACCTCAAAACACTGGACCGAATCCAATTTAGTTTCATTAAGGGCAGGTCATGCCTAGTCAGACTGGTGGACCTCTTTGAAAAGGTCCTCATAGCAAAGGATGAAAGCAAAATGGTTCACCCTGCCTACATTGACCTGGCCAAGGCATTTAATACAATAACCCACTTGGCCATTTTTGACAAACTCAAGACATTAGGCATAAACCCTTATGTCACCCTGTAGATAGCCGGCTGGGTCATAGATAGGACCCAGGAAGTCAGAATTGGGGAGCCTACCTCTACAAAGAAGCTAGTCACAAGTGAGTCCCTCAAGGATTGGTACTGGAACCTCTCATTTTTGGCATTTACTTCTCTGAAGCCAAAGCCAATGTGAATGGCCTCTGGCTGACTAAATTTGCAGATAGTTGCAAATTAGGAGTGGTCATAGAATCCACCACTGACACAAATATTCTTTAGGGAGGGCTGACACAGACAAATACCTGATGTCAGAGCCATAGGCTAAAACTAAATGTCAAGAAATGCATAATAGTATCCTTTGAAAAGTCATCCACCCCTGGTAGCTATCATTTTAACAGCATACCCTTAAGAATTGTCTCAGTAGTGAGAGACTTAGGAACACACATAGGCAGTAATCTAGTTTTTGACTAATGTGTCTACAGTAGTGAGGAAATCATTCTATGTTGCATAACTTATAAACAAAGGTATGGCATCTAGGTCAGCGAAGTCCTTGTTCCACTGTATTCAGCATTAATCAAACCTATAATTGAGTACAATGCCCCCTTTGGTATGCACCTAACCAAGCATTGGCACATCCATAGAGGTTCCACACTGAAAGAATAGAGGGCATAAGTAATATGTCCTTTGCAGACTGCCTCAAGGCCACACCCCTTCATTCTGTATCCTACAGGCTGCTAAGGGGAGCTCTATGCCTGGCATAGAAGGCATTGTCAGACACCTCCCTGATGGACCTCCTGTATATCCACAAAATGAATATTACCAGAATTATTCATTGTAAAGACTTAAACCTTGCCTGTGATACAAATAGGACCTTCTGGAAAGAGAAGTAAGTATCCCGGAGACTACCCCTTCTCTGGAACAGGCTTCCCATCCATGTGAAGCAGAGTTCGTCCCTAAGCCAGTTCAAGTGTAACTTGGACAATTGGATGGGGAACATGGAATTTATCCCTGGTTTGGCACCTATGTCTCTAATGGACACAGGCAGCCTTTAAATGGTTCATCTCCCAGGCTTCTGCTTGTAAATTTTTCATCTCTCAAGCATCTGCTTACACTTATCAAAGGTGTCAAGGGTACCAGAATTTGTCATAGAATTGGGATGCATGGCTAGGTTTAAAAAGGCCTTTGTAGTTGTTTGCCCAGTAAATGCCTATGAACCTATGAACCTATTGTCTGTCCTGCAAGAGGTACCCAAGACATGGCCAGAAAAGTAGTTGGCAAGAAGATTCAAAGTCCCTTAGGTTTCTAATGAATGGTGTCAATGTCTTCTTCTTCAGAAACAAAGCATTACTGTAATCTGGAGAAACCAAAACTGGTCCCCAAGCCAGAACAAACTTATTGTTCATGTTTCTGTACCTCTGCAGTACTATCTCTCTGCTTTTGAAATTCAGAAAGCAGGATGTGAAGTGTCTAGGCATATTATAATTTCTATGAGCCAGTTCTATAACCGGTGATAACTCATCAGTGATGAAGACAACTGGGTCATGCCTTTTTTCCCTTTGGTAGCCTTATGAAAAAGAAATTTAAGTCTACTCTGATTTTTGAGATCATCCAGCTTTACTATGATCTTATGGGCATGCAACTGCAGCTTACTTATCTGGTTTGCCTGCTCATTGAGCATGGTCTTCTGGTTTCCAATTCAACATTTTGCCTGCTCATTGCATCTGTTAGAGACTGTGGCTTAGCATCCTGTTTAACACTAGCTTCTTTCAGTGCAGCAGTATAATTAAGGACCTCTTGTACCATACTGGTGAGTTGAATGAGGGACATCTGTGGCTCATCTATACCAGTAGACCACTGTAAGACCTGCTAAGCCATCTTGGATTAAGTCCAAAAGTCCAAGCACTTTCTGACTTGCCATGATAACTCCAAGCAAAAAAAAAAAAAAAAAAAAACACACAAAATGCAAAAATGTAAGTTTCTGTCTTACTATCCACTAGTGCTTAAATGGGCTGATTGTCCCACCCAGATTATGTACTTGTGTTTTGGAACCCTACTCAAGTAATTCTACACAGGGCTAGGACAAATATATACTGCTTTATTCCCAGGTATATGATCTGCTCTCTAACAAAGTATGTTAGCACAGTACATTCCTATGTGTGCCCCCTCTGTCCAACACTAGTTGTAGTGGATTCACACCAGATACAGTGTGTGGAGATGTAATGCAATATGTGAGTTCACCTGACAACATTTTTTTAAGCTGTCTGTACTGGTCTCTTTGCACACCATTACAGTGAGGGACTTGATGACTTGACGTTGTATGGATGAACCCATAATGAGGATTAGAAATTCCATTGATACAGACCAAGTTCAGTTATTAGTGATCAGTTTTGTGGATATTCCCCATCTTGAGAAGATTGCCATGCATCATGATTTTACCATCTGACTGCTAACTGCGGTACAAAAGATTTCAGTGTCTCTGCAATAGTAGACTACTGTCACCAATTACATTTTCTCTTCATATTCAGACAGTCAGCAATGATTTTTTGCCATGACGTTTTTGGCAATTGTGTAGTCATAAGAAATTATCTACTCTGAGAAGGGTTATGGTCCATACACAACTGACATGCTGTCACACATTTTGCAATATCTGCATTTATAGTTGGCCACCAGAGATACATTTTTGCCATCTGCACTTGGTCACCCCTTGATATCCACTGTGAATTTTTAGTGAACACTGCTCTCTGCAAAGTTGGCACTATGGTATTAGCTTGGTTCAAAAGAGCCCTTCAAGTTTTGAAAATTGTGCAATCAATGTAAAAAGCCTTTAAAATACATGCCTTATTTCTGCCCCATTGTTCAACCATCCACATTTTCCATAATTGGTGATTATTTTTACATCACTTTCTCATTTGCTAATAAGTATCTGGAGAATTATTCATATGCCCATGCTCCTGCTAAGCATTCCTTTTCCATTTGAGAATATATGTTTTGGTCAGCATTTTCAAACAGAAAACAACTGTCTTGAGTTTTCTGGCATCCAGATACATCACAGCAGCATCGAGTTCATAGCTACTAGCATCAGCACTGACTAGAGCAGGTTTAGTGACATCATAGTGTATAAGCCCTACTGAAGACATTCCCCCAGATTCACGAATCCTCCGTGTAAGACTTAATAAGTCTTACTCGGAAGCTGCAGTTGAACGGTATGATGTCAGCCTGCCATGAATATTCATGAGGGCACGCTGACTCAACCGTAAGTCTTACACAGACCATGTAGGAAAGCAGGGGGTGTGTCCGACTGCTGAGCAGTCTAAATGTCCACGCCACTGCAAGGGTTGGAAAAGTAAAATGAAAACACATAAGAGCGAGTCCGCTTAAATGTCCTTGCACCCAACACCACACTCCCTGACATTGTAAACCCCCATCACAGTTATAAAAAGTAAAACATTAATTTTATTTTTTTTAAATTCCCGAAATACCTGCCCATATTTGCGCATGTATGAGTCGGTGTGCCCATTGCTTAGCTGTAGTTAGCAATTCCAACATGGAAGAGCATAAGAAAGAATGTTTATGCAAATCACACCAAATAGCAATAGCGTAATGGTAGAACGTTTGCACAAAGAGGAGGCATTCATGGTTTGAATTCCACCACTCCCCTTCTTATTTATGTTTTAAATCAGTATATGAAATAATGCCTGACATATATGATTAAAATATTAGTAAAAAGCAGTGAAATGGCCAATGTATCAGTGAACAAAATATATATTTTTAAAGGATCCTGATATATAATTGCCCAGAGTTAAGCAGCGCTTTACCCAGCGCAATAGAGTTGCCCATAGTTTAATAGTGCT
This sequence comes from Protopterus annectens, assembly GCF_019279795.1. Classification (NCBI taxonomy): domain Eukaryota; kingdom Metazoa; phylum Chordata; order Ceratodontiformes; family Protopteridae; genus Protopterus; species Protopterus annectens. The sequence continues at coordinate 310,324,080 of NC_056732.1, forward strand.
TTACCCAGTGCAATAGAGTTGCCCAAAGTTTAAGAGCACTTTACCCAGTGCAATAGAGGTGCCCATAGCGAAATAGCGCTTTAACCAGCACAATGTGTTTGCGCGGACATGCGCGCTGTGCCAACCAGGACACCGTAGGGCACCGTGGAGCAACGTAGAGCAAAGTTGCTTAAACGCAGCCACACCCGTACTGTCTGGACAGTATTAAAATAAAATGAATGACAAAGTTTGAACCCAGGACTCTGTGCATCATAATCAAAGTACAGAACCACTAAGCCATGACAGCTTAGGAAAAACAGCCACTGTTAACATACATGTACTTAGAAATGGTTGATTAACCATTACTAAGCAGGTCTGCAGTCAACCGAGAATTTTCAAAAATGGCCAATCACAAAAAAGTGTGGGAAATGCGGCATATTTAAGCCCCATAGGCGGGAATACTCACCATAACTGATTGTAGCTCACATCTGCAGTTAGAATGGCTGGTGCTGGAGAGGGTACACACTTCCGAGTGCAACATTGGGGCATCAAGGAGTCGAAATACATGGTTTGGCTCCTTGTCCACCGTCATGAGTCAAGACTCCTGCAGGGCCAGTTCCAAGGGACGGAGTACAAGGCAGAGGCTTAGAACCGGTTAGCTCATGACCTCACCAGTGTCACAGGCGTTCCTCGGACTGGTGAGCAGGTCCGTCACCACCATGCAGACCTGAAGAGACAGAAGCAGAACCGCCTGAACCAATGGATACAGGAGGCCCGTGGGATGCAAGATGCCCCACAACTGAGTAGGTAGCCATGGAATGCAGTATGTAAGAATTGAAAACTGATTCTGTATAACGGATAGGTATGTCTCAATATCCCTTCATTTACTTTACAGCTGCAGGTGACCGTGCTGCGAATCAGCAAGCCTATGCAGATAGGCTGCTAAGGCTGCACCACCAGGAAGGCTAGTGATTATTCTGCATGTATTGTTATATAAAATAGGGGAGAGAGCATGAAATAAAGTGTTGTAGTCCAATAATACAGCTATAAAATGGCCTGAATAAGTCCTCTGCATGTACTGTCAAATAAAAAAGTCAGAGAGCCAGAAAAAGAGTGTAGTAACCCATTAAAAAAGGTAAAATATGTCCGGAATAATATCTCTGCAGGTACTGTCATATAAAATAAGTGAGTGAGTCTGAAAAAGAGTGTTCTAACCTATTAATAAAGGTATAATATGTCTTAAATATGTCTTCCATATGCACTGTTATAACAAATAAAGGAGTGAGCCTGTGGAAAAGTGTGTAATGTCATTAATAAAGGTCTAAAACCTGGAGTGTGTTTGTGTCACTCAGTTTGAAATGTTGTTGTACCCTTGCATTATACAAATAGTACTGTTTTAAAAAGTGCTGGCAACCCAGAGTTGTGCAGTCCCATCTAAAGTGGGTGATGGAAGTGCTAGTAGCTGTGAAGCATATATACAGTCCTCAACAGTCAGTTACTGGCTGGCATGCATAAGTAAATCTGGCACATGAGTAGCATGTTAATTTGTTCCCCAGAAATGTGAGTGTGCTTCAAGAAATGCAGGGTTCTGCACAAATTGAAGTGAAAATGTCATGTGAAAACATCCAGATATGTAGATAAAGAAATATAAATGCAATCAAGAAATATGTAGCAGTAACATCTGCATCTTGGACAGTTAGTATGTCAGATATAAGTCAGGTATATATTGAACTAGCCAAACCCATTACACAACCTAATGCATGGTGGCAAGTGTAATAATACATGTAGGGGATATACATCTGCAGTCGCTAGGAATGCAGTGTAGACTAAAAGTAAATATAAGATGTTAATTGAGTTTTTTTCTACACCCTACTGTATGTGTATAAACCATGCAATTCCACACCTCATTTGGTATGTGGAATCTTAAATATTTGTTGGGACATATGTCTTATTGTTCTATAAATATTTGCATTCACGTTGATGCAAGTGCCCTGTTCAAACACCACAATCATGGTGGCCTGTTGCTACCAAACATCACTGCATGCTGTTGGAATATCCACTGTCATTCAATATATGCATGTGTTATGCTTGCTGTTCAACTGTTGGAACCTTGCTGTGTTGGGTTATGGGAATATTACTGCATGCTGTTACAACTAATCTGGAATGCTGTTGTTTATGTTGTAATTAAACACACCTAATCACAGAATGTATGGGAAGGCCAGTCCCAGCAGACCCACTTGTCCCTCCTCAGCTGGCAAGTGCACCTGGCACTAGCAGGTCCGGTGCCCAGCCTGGGCTCCCCTCCTCCGTTGGTCCTGTGCCACCTTTGGGTTGAATCACTGAAGGGGATGGGGCTCGTCCCCCCATGCAAGTGTGGGCTGAAAAGGGCCACCTGTCACCTTTTAAAGGGTTCGGGCCATGGTGCATAGGGAGAACCAGCATTCAGTCGCTGATCCCCTATGCCAGCTTTAGGCAAGAGTGGAGCATCTCACGGGTGAGCCTGCCTGTCCTACACAGCCCCCAGCACAGCCACTCTCGGGGCTGTGAAGGTGCAGTGGTGACTGCCCATGGGTGGGGATCTCAGTTCCACTGTTACCATCTGTGGGCTCATGGGATTGCGATTTCCAAACATCCATCCTCGTCAATTGTGTTCATCCACCCCATGTGTCATACACCGCCCCTGTATGCGTCTCGTCTGTCTTGTCTGTTTACCTCCCCAACCTACCTCCCCGAACATACCTACTTCTTCTATCTCACTTTCCACTCTCACCTGACAAAGAAAAAAAAAGGCAATCTGTACGCACAAAAAAAATATGCCCCATGCATAGCTGCCCATTTTGCACACATGTCCAATGGACATGTAAATTGATAATTATAATTGGCAGTACAACATACTTTGTTGTCCTTACCCCTCTATTTTTCCCAGCCTCTCCCAGGGGTGGAAGGTTTCAAATTTCACTCCAAATTTATTGCATATGCACAGCTGTTGCTGGTAAAGAAATGGGAAGCTATGGACCTTCCCTACACCTGTCCTGCACATCCCGAGCTTGTTTACCTACTGTCTGTCCCTCTTTGTTCCCCTTTTTTCACCACTTTCCTATCTCCCCATTTTCTTTTCTTTCAAAGAAATTAGCGCATGGGTTAGCGGGAGTAAGCACTTTTAAGCTGTAGTAAGTGGGTTTAAGCGAGTGTGCACATGTGTGCGCTTAGCTAAGCATCGCTAAGCATCGTGCAAACCTGCGCAAACCCGCTTACAACTGCTTAAAAGTGCCTTAGTCACTCTATGTCAGGGCCCATGTTCTGCTCAGCAGCAAAAGAAAAAAACTCTGCCAGTCTCGAACCCCAGACCATTGACACAATAGACTGCATGAATTACCACTAAGCCACAGCAGATATACAAATAACTTGGTGCTGGAATAAATATATCATGCATTACAATGAGGGAATGTAAATGGAAATTAGGAATGGCATAACACAAATCCTGTTCTGTAGCTCTTTACCAGCAGTTGTTGTGGAATTGCATGGCATGACTGTGAAAAGAGAACCAGCCATCCTAGCAGGGAATAATGTTACAATAGCACCTTACAAACACCACACAGTATCAGTCCAGGATAAACACTGGCAAAGTTGAATAGGGCAGAGGCCAGAGTCCCCAACTGTGACTGCTTTACAGGGATGTGCCTGATTTGTAAACAAATGTTAGCTGTGCCCCACTGAATCACTTTGAAAAGTACTACCTTTAGGCAGAGAAGTGTGGAATCACACATAATAAATAATGTCAATAGGTGAGAGTAGACACTGTTTGCACACCAGAAAAGGTGTAGTTATACATATGCTCTGATTCCCAAGAAAGTCTCAACTGCAATATGTCTGTAATATATTGCAGGTGTATCTCACTTATATGTAACTTTCACTGAGGCTGTTCAAATATATACCTGAGAGTATCTGAGGCCTGGCAGAGGCAGAAACAAACAGGCATATCAGCATTACTGCTGTTACACACTCTGCAAATAGCTTTGGAAGGAGTTCCACAAGCATGCCCTTATGTAGGAGTACAACACAGAAATATCACAGGATGTAGCCATGTACTGCTAGCAACCAACTGTGACAATGCCAATGTGCCAGCTACCATCCGGATATGTCCACAGGTGGGAGCTATGCAGACAGACTACTTGCCATGATAGACTAACAGGTACACAGCAACCCTGTATGTTCAGCAAGATAAACCTCACATGATAATAAAAAATGCTCTTTGCAGTTCTGCACCCCTACCCAAAGGTACAACACACCTGTGTATTCAGGCAAAAACAAGGGTGTAGGTAGGCATACTCAGTACTGAAATATGTCCAGTTGTCTTGAGCAGCCTGTGCTAATGTCAACACAAACAAACTACAAACTGTTCAGAAGTGAGTAACGTAATTATAACAGTATAGCAGTTCACAAACACTGCATGAGCCACAGGAATACAGTGCAATAACCACATTTGTATGGCTGTTCATTGTCTAATTCAGAAAGAAAGTACATACTCCCATATATCCTGTGTTAGCATATGGAGGGGTGAGTACATGTCTACACTGAGAAGTGTGTACTGGAAGCGGCAACATTCAGGTTTGAGTACAACATGCATATCACTGGCTACAACCCTAGCTTCAGATAAGAGACATATACCAACCTTCTGACTGACACAATGGTGCCCAGAGCAAACAAGCATGGGCCCCACCTTGGAAAGCTGAAAGGGCTACGCCTACCTAACCTAGCATTTTACAGCAGTGGGCTGCAATCACGGTGAGTACTGCAATCATGACACAGCAGGCTGCATGCAATTACTGAATGGTGGGCAGCAATTGGTGCAGAGGCTGTCACATGCACATGTGCAGATACCTAGAAAAGCAGGCTGTACCTGCTGTCCACACATGCAATAATATCAATTCAGGTACAGGGAGATAGAGAGCGAGAGTGAGAGAGAGACAGAGACACAGACAACAGAGACAGAAACAGAAACACAGGGAGAAAACCCAAAACAAACAACCAAAAAAAAAAATAACAACAAAACTGTAACAACAGATGGAGCAGGGAAATACAAAGGTAAGGTATGTAACCCATATGTATGTGCTTGCATGTAGTAAATGCTCCTGAAGAGTACTCTACACACTGCAAATCATCCATGTGTGGCAGCAGTACGTATCTATCTGTATCTGCACATGTGCATAAGGCATGGGACATACTGCAACTGTTAGTGAAGGGTGGACAGATATCTGTCGTTGAAGGTTGTTATGTGCATATATCTATGTAGGTCGTAGTGTGTGGCCTAGAAAACAGCATGCAGTGCTGATATATTTCATGTGGTGGTTAAACGCTGTGGGACTGATTTGTCAGATCTGCTGTGTTACAGCCAGTGAGGCCTGCTAAAGCTACATGGGCTGAGGACACCAAAATGCATTCTGACAACACTGTGCAATATAGTCACATAACTGTACATCCCACAACTGTCAAATAAGTTATATCCCCACCATGAAAGGTGGACTGTACATGTGCCTATAAGTACATCTATGTTTACAGCAATGGATGTGTACATGTATGTGTATAGATATGTATATATCTATAAATATATATATATATATATATATATATATATATATATATAGAGAGAGAGAGAGAGAGAGAGACACACAAGGGGTCATATGTACTGCAACAGGTGTGTGGTGACCAAGGCATGGACTGTAGACAAGTGTCGATACTGCAGTGCCATTTCACCTTTCCAAAACACTGTACCCATTAACTACCACATAGGTAGAGATCTACCTGACACTGAAGGTGTGATAAGGGAACATGGGACACAGGTGGACAGTAGCCTCCTCTTTGATAAAGACAGTGCCACACTAGACCTGTAATCTGTCTGTGTGGTATGTATCATGACAACAGGTGCATCATCTAGGGAAGTATAGGTCAGTGTTCCCCTCTACTCATCACAATGCCCTGTGTGGTATGTACAACATGACAATCTACAGCAGGTGGAATGGCCACAGACATACCTCACAAAGAGTAATACTGGCCGCAAACAGATGCCTTATGCAGACTGACTCACAAAACCACATCTAGACTGTATTGCATACCAGCCACACAGAGGTGACCTCTGCCGGACATACAGAGGTATGTCAGACCCATAGCTGGGTGACAACCACCATGGCAACATATCACGATCCCTCAGGGATACACACTCTAGGGCCCTAAACCTCATCAGCTCACTAAACAGCACATGCTGGACGGATAGGTTCCTATCTCAGAGATATGCCATACACTGGAATAGACCACCTAGAAATAGCAAACAAGGCTCCTCATTAGCAGTTGTCATAAATACCCCTAATGATTGTTTGGGAGATTGGTAATACACCTCAGGAATCCCCTCTGTGGTTCTGGTTGACAGGGGCAAGTGAAATCAAAGTACATGTGTGTCAAAGGCCAGGGTAGCATATGGCTAGGCTGCTGTAGGCCCTAGGGCCAATAGCATATTACCTACCTATGACACTATGCACTCACACATGTACTTAATGCAATACCTGCTATGTGAGGTTGAATAAGTGTAACGCTGAATGTGTGTAAGGTCTGTAAAGGTGTGATAGGTTAGTGTGAAGTTGTATCTGACATGGTAGTGTCTATCCTAGCTGTGAGGCCAGCAAAAGATGTGTATTGTACTGTTAGGCAGACATAGTAGTATGGCATACGATGTGACGTAGTTCCTTGTTGATGAACGTGGTGTCTCATTGTAGGCTAAAGCAATACATGTATGCTTACTGAGTGGTACTGCTTGTGAATCCAACTCTCATATGAACTGTAGTACTACCTGAAGCTGTAGGCCTAAACAGCACAGTATGGTGTGTGTTCACATTGCTTGGAAACACTGTCTTGTGTGTTTCCTGTAGTCTGCACAGAGGACATAACTCAGGCAAAACGGTTTGTAAGTAGTGACACACAGTACTGTATGGTACACAGGTAAAGCTCATCTCTGTTGGCATACATTGGTGTGTTGTATGTTTGTCTGATGTGTGTGTAATTATGCCTGTACCATGGCCGCAATCATATGTGTGTTACAGGGTATACGTGTGTATCTAGCAACATATATACTCTGTTACAGCAGTATGCCACCTATAGTAACAACTGTGCACATATGTTAGGCAGGGCTATGGCATCAATGACTAAGGTGGTTGAATGGTACTACTGTAACTGTACTTTACATTCATTGCAATGGATGATATCTCTGTTCATGCATTGGCGTGATATATACCCCTGTGGCGAGGTTGTGCATTGTGTCACAAACAGTGTGCCAGGTACTGTTGTATAGTGGTTTGATATATAGAGTGTGCCAGGCACTGTTAGTCAGTCGTGGCCTGAAAACCAATAAGTGGTATTGAACGTGTGTATCCTCTGACAGACAAATGGATGGTATATACGTCAGTAAAGTGATATCTGTGGTTAAAGGTGTAAAGTGTGCCACAGGACTCGCTCACACATATTGTTTATATCTCTTTCAGCCAGATGGCCCACCAACGTAACCCATCTTATACAGCAGCGGAGGAAGAGGAGATTCAGCAAAGCCTGGTGCAGCACTACACAATGCTGTTTTCGAGAAGCAGCCAGCACCAGCAGGAGCAGACTGCACTGTGGCAGGATCTTGTTCGTCGGATAAATGACATAGACACGCATAACCGGACATATGAGCAGGTACGCCATCACTGCAGTGATTTAATTAGACATGTCCGGCAGCATGCGCCTGATATCCAAAGACAACAGCTTGCCACAGGTGGTGGGGTGGCCATTCATCCCCCCTCACCAGAGTGGAGGAGCTGCTCCTAAGCGTGGTGTCTCCTGGACAACAGCAGCAACTCTCACTGACATGTGTTGTCATGGAGGCCGGAGCCACCCAGCATGTTCACATGGAGTGAGCAGGTAACATGCCCTATCTGTAGACTACAGTTAACTGCATTGTTAGATTATGTCTATGTGAGATGTGTACTGTGTGTTTAGCAGTTGTGCTGCCTAGTGTTGTGCAATACTGATATTTGGAATATTATCTGTACACCTGTGACTGTTTACTGTTGTTCTACTGTAGTTTAGCATACCCACAGTAGCAATGCCACAGTTGTGGCCACTGGCGAACTCTCTCATATTCTCGTAGGTCCCTCTGGTGTGACAGCAGGGCAGACGATCCACGCTGGTGAGTGTGGTATAACTGCAATGTTGGTAATGAAATGTGCATGTCATAGGTGAAGTATAGGCCATGTACACGTAACACACCTACGCATAATGCATGCCATGCATGTTTGCTGTAAGATGTTGCACAGCTCAGTAATGTCAGTAGCTGCCTCAATGACATTCAATACACAGAGCATCAGACACAGTTGTGGCAACACCGTACTGCACATTGGATAGGCATAGTTGCTACAGCTGTACACAACAAAACACTTTTATCATATGCCGTACACAAAAACATGCTACATATGGCGTTACCACACACCCGCTGTAAGGTCACACTTCAGTATCCCACATGTCACCGAAACATACATGATGCACCTCAGGGGTTGAGGCCTATCATGGGGCTGTGCAACACTCTTCAACACATAACACAGTCATGTTAGGCAATGCTCCCTATCGGGCACCTCACACACCCATGTACAAAGTGGCTGTGTAATTGTGAACATAGCCACTGCACTGCAGTCCAGGTGCAGCATGCTAGGCGGTGGTCTGTCACACATTAGTAGCTGTGAGTGACCACAAGATGCATGATGATGATGGCACATGGTACTACACCCCATCCAGTTACAGTGACCACAGTACTACACATAGCAGTCATTGCTTTGCACCTCAATGTTGTGTGTGTGCAAACATATGCACCTATACACAATGTGCATAGCATGCTGTGTGTGTACTTACATATGCCAGTATACACAATATGCACAGCAGTCGCCATCTGTGCAAAGTGTCACATATATGTCCTGGAATGCTATTGGGTGTATAGGTCACATGACACACATTGGGTATGTGTGGTGTTTAATGTTGCAGTCATGTAGCATGCCATGTCATGGCTGGCACTGACATATCTGCAATATGTCCCACACTCACCATAACCACTGTACAATGGCCATGTCGAGCATTGGGATTTCTTCACATCTACATGCACCACTCATCCCATGTGTGTACATAGCATGCATGTGCTACACCTGTGTCCACTATTATCTGCTATGGGCACAGACACTGTAATCAGACATGTAAATCTATGTGTCATACAGATAACACATGCAGCCATGGTATGTATACCTGTGAGTGATGGTGCACAGGACATTGCAGAGCTGATAATACTTGCACAGCAATGTTGTGTCCATGTACACATTGTGTTCCTGGGTGTAGCCAATCACTGAACAACTACACACATGCATCAAAGCCATGTATACTGTCATTAAATAGGGCTGTCTACACTTGCACTGCATGGTCTTGAGCAACACATATTCTGCATGCTGACATGTGTGAGGTGACTGCCTTGTGATATTGTCACCCACCTTCACCCACTATTGAGTATGTGTTGGATTGCTGGTGTGTGTGTGTGTATGTACTGTAGTTAAGAGTGTATTTGTGTGCATGTGTGCATGTGTGCATGTGTTCATGTGTTCATGTGTGCATGTGTGCATGTGTTCATGTGTGCATGTGTGCATTTGTGCATGTGTTCATGTGTGCATGTGTGCATGTGTGCATGTGTGCATGTGTGCTAACATCATGTACAGATTGTAAAGTGTGTTTCCTGTCTTCCTCTCACAGATGCTGAGTTTGGGGTGGCTGAAAGTAGCAGGGAACCTGAAGTCACTTTCACAAATAGTGGAGATGATGAGACATGTATTCTGGCACAGGAAGGTTTGACAGGGTCTGTCGTTGGTCTAGCAATCAACAGTACACAGCGTTCAATCCCATCTTTGCGCACACTCATACTGCCAATACATCCCTCATCACCAATGGCCTTAGCCGAGGGACAGCATACAGTTGGCATTGACCAGGAGAGTGTGGTACCCATGGCACTTGCATCCCCTCACAGCAGCCATAGCCGGATTCCTGGAATGGTACCACATATGCAGATGTCCAGGGGTTCTCAGGGGAGCACCGATAGTTGTATTGCCCCTGGCAGACGTGCCCTCACAGGTCTTACAACCTCCAGTATGTTCCAGGCTGTAATGCAGGCACAGGCACGTATGGAACGGTACACCAGACAGGGACTAAGGGCGCAGAGGGCTCATTACACCGCTATCAATGACAGCATCTGTGATCTTGCCGGTGCCATCCGGAATTATGCTGAAGTCATTGATAGACATTGGCAGGATTCATTAGATGCCCTCCACAATGTGTTTTCCATGAGTCAGGACTGTGCGGGATGGTTGAGACATTGACGCGGACGCATGCCAGCAACAGCTGGCAGTCATTGCGCATGGCCCACAGATCACAGCCACTCCCATAGTGGCAGTACCAGCCCTAGCTGGCCTGTCCATTGACCGTCCTAGTAGACCACATGCACGTGCCTCTGGCCAATCCCAGCAGGGACATGGGTCCAGTTGTCATACCTCTGCCTCTGATGATAGTACCCAGTCAGGGTTAGTACCCGATACTGTCCGTAGCACCCCTGCCAGGCACAGGTACCGTGTCCATGGCAGGAGACAGTGATCTGTACAGCCTAGCAGGTACAGTCTGTGGCTGTCCCACAACCTCCCATTTATGGCAGCCACATGGTGGAGCTGTGTGCATGCAGACACACACCCATTAACCAAACAACTAGGGCTCACACATACACACACACATTACATCAACATTGGCCCATGCTGTACTGTTGTCCCTCACACACACACACACACACACACACACACACACACACACACACACACACACACACACACACACACACACACACACACACACACACACACACACACACACACACACACACACACACACACACACACAGACATGTCGATTGGATGGGGCAATGTTGGGCTCTGGCAAACCAACAACACTCCCTGTGCATATGATGACACCTGTGCTACCTCCTGTCATCTGTAACATTGATGCAGGAACAGGCTAACATGGTGCTGATGCATAGGGTGACATAATAGCAGTGTAGCAATATTAGCAAGTTGTCAACAGGAAAGTGTAATGATATCCTTGTAGGTATATCTGAGCAGGCATTATGCATCAAAGCTCTGATTGTCATTGTAGCATTGTTTACACCAGTGTTAGGTCTGAGTATGTGCTGTCCACCCATGTGCCACTTGGCTGAAGTGTAAAGTGTTGCCATCATGTGTTAGTGAGTGGACAGTACATGTGTGATGTGTGCAGTACAGATTAGCAGGTGTACATCTGTGAACATGGTGGGTGCACACTGTCTGCATGTACATGCATAGTGGACACATGGGACATGTGACATACCCTGTTGTACACATTAACATCTCATAGTATCTTTCGATGGCCAGTATGCATTCTTCTACAGATATGTACTAACATGGGTACACATGTGTGTATGACATGGGTTGACACTATGCTGTGGGTGATACTGTTAATATCTGTCAATGATTTGCAGTTTGGTAGTATACACAACCTCAACAGCATGACTATAACCAATCATTAGATGATGTCCTGACAAATGACACACAGTTGTAGGGAACTCAGTGACAGTTGGATACTTCCAGTACTATACTATAACAGTAACCAGTGGTATTGACTGCCACCCATTCCTGGGACCACACCTGTTTGGTATATAACCCTCTTAGGTACATGCAAACACACTAGGGATATGTCCATCCACATCTGGAAATGCATGCATTAGTCTACAATGCATTCCCTGGATGGGATGCATATCCTACCCAAGGGTATCATACAAACAGATACCTGTTGTCCGATACATGCTGTATAGCAGTAAGCCGACTATGGCATAGTCATCCACATTTATTATACATACGATCCCAACAGTACCACATAGGTGGTAGCCCTCAGCATGTATGTTGGGTACCAATGTGTACATTCAGCCACGTGTTATGTCATCTGTCCCTTGGTATCCACATATCCATAGGTATTGTGGAGTCCCTCGGTGTATCACATAAGACATTAGGGGCCTGAATGCATATCCACAAGGCTGTTGTACACCTGTAATGACTGTCCATTATTGCCAGTCATTGTTGTGTATGAACATGTCTGACATATACCCCAGGCATATACCCTCACTCACACTACTCTATAGTAACTGTCATGGGTGTGTGTGGCACAGATTACCTTGGCCACAGATCACTACAGTGGCCGGCCTTGTCACATACATACATTTGTGACCTACAATCTGAGAAGCAGCGGCACAATCTGTCAAAGGAAACAAATGTCTTCATGTAGTATGCAGGCTTCACACCTATGTACTGATTGAGGTCACATGTACATATATTTATTTGCCACACAGATACCTGATGTGTGCAATGCACATACTGTTTTAATCATTATATGTCATACCATAGTAAAAGCAAAACCTAAAACCACATTGACCGACTGTGTCACACACACACTCAGCAATTTGCAGGATTCAAACCCCTACCTAAATATGTTATGATACTAGAGAGATACGCATTAACACAGCACGCTATATGCTTTATGGGTGTTTTTTCTTCTCCGGCTATATTTGTAGGATGCTAACATCATCAGACTTTCCAAAGAGGAATGTACCTCTTTTAATGTGTTTTCCCTGTCTCCAAAAAGGCACTCCTCTCAAAGGAAATCGCACACATACACCCCCCCACACACACACACCTCCACACAATCACATATTGTCAGCGTTTGCAGGTTTCAAACCTCTACTTAACTATGTTATGCTACTAGAGAGATATGCATTAACACAGCACACTGTATGCTTTACTGGGTGGTTTCTCTTCTCCTGCTATATTTGTAGGATGCTGACATCATCAGACTTTCCAAAGAGGAATGTACCTCTTTTAATGTGTTTTTCCAGATTCCAAAAAGGGCACTCCTCTCAAAGGAAATCACACACACACACCCCCCCACACACATACACACACACACACACACTCATACACTGTCAGCGTTTGCAGAATTCAAACCTCTGCCTAACTGTGTTATGATAATAGAGAACTACGCATTTACACGGTGCGCTATATGCTTGACTGGGTGGCTTCTTTTCTCCTGCTATATTTGTAGGATGCTGACATCATCAGATGGGACATGGTAATGTGTGTACACTTTGTGTTATGCAATTCCTGGAATGAGCCATGTGGGTCAGCAGGTGTCAACAGCTTGAATAGGACCCCATAATTCTTACCTTGTGTGATCTATCTGTGGACACATTGACACTCCTTCATATGTCAACACATATTTATGCAAAGATTGTTGGTTTTGTGGATACGACATGTGCCTGGGATGTTGATAAAGGGCTATTCAAAGTCTATGTGGGACATGTGTAGCTCTGTTCAGTCATGTATGTCCTGGGTGGCTGCCTTGCAAACAGTCTAGCATGTTTGGGAACCATGATCTGCACATGAACATACTACAGTTGGTAGGGTTGTGAGTTTATCAGCTTCCAATAGCTCTGTTTATAACTTCAACCATGATGGACTCCATGGCCTTGCAGATCAGACTTCATAGGCTTACTGGACTATACTTCCCATGGTGTGTTGTGCACCACCACTTGTGAGGAGTGACATATGTTGCTGTAACACATTCAACGGTTCCAGATCCTTTGGAGAGGGTGAGGCTCAACAGACTGTTCAGGTGCAGGGTCTGTTTGTTCTATAGTTCATGCATGACACATATTGTGAAACAATGTAATCCAATTGCTGCCATGCTTTTGGCTTTGGGGGGAGCTGTTTAGCCATTCTCCATGTGATATCTCCTGGTATGATGATAGGGACTATCATCAGTGGGAGGTGGGTATGTATATATGGGCCTGTCTGACAGGATGTCAGCATTGTCAGTCAGGTACAGTTGGCCCTGACTCAGGACATATATGAGTGTACATTGCTATTTATGACATAGCTGAAGGAGGTGTCATGATTCAGTCTGGACTCCTTCTCAGCTACTCTTTACAAAACACCAACAAACCTGAGCACTAATCCCTGTTATACTCTTTTGCACACTTAACACCCTACTGATCTTTTGTGATCAGGCTACGGAGTATGTCATCATAATATCCTGGCATGTCCAGGGGTTGGTTTTGTGTGAACTCTTCAGTCCAGCTGGTGAATATTGTGATTTTGACACAATGTCACATCTGCCTCATGTACACAGACAACCATCTCCTCCTCCCAACAAACTCAGATATATGTGAGAGATGCACCTATATAGACATACAGGAGGCTGAGCTCTCTCGACTCATGACTGGCACAGTCTATCAGGTGGTGAAGGTAACCACACACACCACATATCAGTCTCACATAAACCTATAGCGACAGCAATCAAACCATATTATCACACATAAACATACTCAGAGGCTCTAAATAAACTCTGCCTAAGCAGCAGAGACCTCCAAAGCAGACACACAAACAACTGCTACCCCACTACAATACCCACATATCACATAGTTCACAATGTCAGTGTGCCACACAGTCACTGCCCTTTGGACTAAACAACACACCTAATACACTTGTAATAGGTGACACTTATTGTCAGACACACTGACGTCCCACTCACCAGGCCAAACAAGGGAATAGTCACTTTGAGCTGTCTGTCGGGTGCAGGATCCACCACATAAAAGATGCACTCAGGTCACTCCAAAACAAGTATAGGACTGGCTCCATCATTGTCCATGCTGGTGCGTAAAACCTCAGACGTTCCTCCCCGGACCACATGACATGATACATCGAGGAACTCTCTGATCATGTAGCCCAGGCAAGTATGACCCTGACCTTGTCTAGCATCTTACACTCACCAAGTATGATATCACAGTATACAGACAAACTTATCACATTTAACAGCTGGCTAACATATTGGTGTCATTCAAAGGGGATCCAGTGTCTGTCAGCCTGGGGTTACATGCTCGACATGCCACGTAGCTTCGCTATGGACAGCTTGCACTTGTCACCCTTGGACTTTCGAATACTGGCTAAGGGTCTTGCTACCACCATAGTGCCTTTTTTAAGCAGGGCTCAAAAGACAAACCCACCTCCATAGACATTACAGAGTAAATGAAACTAAAGGTAATGCTGCTCAACACCAGATATCTTACCCACAAATTGTGACCACTCAGGACTCTCCTCAGTATGGAGAATAGCGATATCTGTGCACTAAGACACCTGGTTCAGGCTCACAAATGCACACCAGCACTACCAGGTTATGTTTCATACCATGCTTTCTGACCACAGGACTCAGAACGGACAACACAAATAGGGGGAGTATCCATATACATCACAGATACACACACCTCCGGGTTAGTAGCACTGCACGAAGCATCACAGACCATACATATGCAACTAACATTGTGCAAACCTGCCTTTCACTTTGTTGCCTGCTACAGACCACCCTCCCTAACTCAGGAACCACACTCGGCTTTCCTGGGAACAATGGAGAATATAAAGGTCTCCCCAAACACCATGATATTGGGTGACTTCAAATACCCAAACATTGACTGGGGATACTACTCAAGCCCCAACACCCTCGCCCAACAGTCGCTACTATTTGTAAACTCATATGCTATGGCACAACCGGTCATCACACCCACAAGAGGGGAAAACATATTGGACCTGATCATCACTAACATGGGGACTCTATGTTCCACACCAGCGATATACCCCTCATTGGTATGGTCAGAACATACATTTATCTCACTGGACATCCATATCCTGTCCCCACACCCATCCTGGGTAATCTTGGTGAACTTCTCATAAGCCAACTTCTCACTTCACCAAAGCAAGGTGGTATCCTTCAGAGACCCTGGGACAGTGGTAAATACGGCTCAGAAACCTGAATCCTTTACATACACATTCTATGGATACCTAGTGGACTGCATGGATTGTACTATCCCAAATAACAACAGGACTCACTCCTCCAATGGCAGGGGACCTGCATGGTAGACCCCAGCCATTAATAAGCTATACAACAACAGGAGGAAGCTACTACATGATAGAGCACAATCCCAGACATGGAAGGCATCTGTGATCTGTACTAGCAGACAGCTACGATCACTCATGAATTTATCTAAGGGCCACTTCTACCGGACAATTGCACCAGACATGTAGGCCAATCACAAGGCGTTCTTCAGTTATGTCAGGAACCTGGGTGGACACTCACTGATATGCTGTGAGTTACTGCATACTGACTAAACATACCCTGAACCCATTGACATTGCCAACATCCTGGCAAACAGGTTCAGTGCAGATGTCTCCCCCCATCCCCCCTAAGGAGCAACTATCCATCCCAACAGAGTGTAACCTCCCTGACATCACAAATTAACAGGTGAGTGCTGCCCTCCCCAAAGCGGACAACACAGCATCAATGGGACCAGACGGTGTCCTGGCCTGCATCTTACACGAGCTTCATGACAGACGTAACCCTCACATTACATCACTGTTCAATATCGGAGTTACTACAGGATATGTACCCAAGGAATGATGTACAGCGACAGTGGTCCCACTCCACAGAGTTGGTGCCACAACGGACCACAGACAATATCACCCTATAAGCCTAACTAGCCTGTTCTGCAAAGCTATGGAGCGTATTGTCATGGGACTCATATGCATAGACATCGGGAACCTATAGACACTGTGTCCTACACATTTCAGCGTTGTTATGGGCAGATCTTGCCTCTTGTACCTGTTTGTATTCTTTAAACGGTTACCAGGTCCATCAACATAGGGACAGTTGTCCACACAGCCTACCTGGACCTTGAAAAACCCTTCAACACAATACCCCACTCGGCCATTATGCATAGGCTCACCAGCATCGATATGGACACATATCTCACACGATGGATTGCTACCTGGATCAGGGATAGCACCCACATGGTCAGAATTGCAGGTGCCATGTCTGACTATACACCAGTTACACATGGCATCCCACAAGGCTCAGTCCTGGGACCTCTCTTGTTCAGTATATATTTGTCTGACGTACAGGCTAACACAGGGGGAATATGGCTGACCATGTTCGCAGATGACTGCAAACTGGGTGCCATAATCAACTCTCCAACTGGCACATGCATACTCAAACAAGGTCGCACAGAGATGGATGACTGGTGCCTGAGCCATGGCCTACAGCTAAATGCCATTAGTTGCATAGTCATACCCTTTGGGAATAACAACATGCCTACACATTACCACATAGGTAGTAATCCATTACATACGGTAGGAGTTGTTAGGGGTTTGGGCACACGACTTGCTCGTACTGTCGCCTTTGACAATCACATTGCCAAAGTGGTTGGACAGACCTTCTATATAGCCCACCTTATCCCATATGGTTTCACATCTAGATCGAGTGAGGTCATTGTGCCCCTATATTCATCACAACCATGCTTGGTTACAATGCCACATTTGGGATGTACCTTACCCGACACCTGCAGCAACTGTAATGGCCACAAATGTTCCTCACCAAGCAGATTTAGGGAATCACACGGATGCCCTGCACAGTTTGGATACAGTAACTCTAGCTCTACTCAGTCACTTACCGCCTACTCGGATATGATGTGTGCCTGTTGTTTACGGAAATACCCAACCCAGAATTACTGGACATGCTCCACCTCAGGATATCTGACTCCCTTGGAGCTACACACTCCAGGGACATATACCTCAGCACAGATGTTAATAGGACATGCTGGAGGGATAGATTCTTATCCCAGAGCCTCCCCTCACTCTGGATTGTAATCCCGGTTTCGCATAGGCAGAGCCACCCACTGACCACCTACAGGAGACATCTTGACAACTGGATGGGTGATCGTATGTTTACCCCTGGGATATCTTCTGGGTCCCTGCTAGACAGAGGCACACTAGCCTAAACGTACATGGGCTATCTTGTTTGACCTACTATTCACAGGCACGGTGTAGTAATCTGACAGGGTTGCGAAAGCCAAACACACTCTGGCTAGGCTTGTACATGTCCTAGGGCAGATAGCCTAGTATAGACCTCTGAACCTATGATAATGTTCAGGATGCACAATGTGTATTGCTGATATTGTTTGCAGGTTTTTATCGTCTTTGCTTTCCCAGTTTATATGACCAACTTAGGTATCTGCAGAACATATTTGAATATGAAAGGGTTCCACTATATTATATATGTGTCTGTTGTCATATAACTGTGTGCACAGGGTGGATTGCTGGATAGTGAGAGGTTCCTGGGTAACACATGCAACTGCCAGATATGTGTGGCCCACTGCTGTACTCAGACATGGCCTAAGTGTGTGAGCATGCCCAGTTCAGGCTTTCCGTGTTTTGTTGCCTGACATTTGTCTCATTTATTCAAGTGTATGAGCATCCCCAGCGAAACCTTTCAGTATGTTGCTATCTGAGGTCCACTACATTTGTTGATGTGTGTGAACATGACCAATATTAACATTTATACTGTGTGTGTTGGAAGTCAGGTTCTATTCTTACTGCAGGACTCACCTTTGTGTCATAACTCGGCAGGGATTATGCTGTGCCTGCAGGGTTTCCATGAGATACTTTGCATAAACTTATCAACATTTCTTCATACAGGCTGACCACTGCACTACTGTCATGGTTTAGTGGTTCAGTACTATAACTATAGTGCACAGTATCCTGGGTTCGAGGCCCATCACTGCTTTATATTTTCATACTGAGCAGACCAGACTGCTTAAACGCCAGTAGAGCAAATATGAGCATGTTGGCTTTTGCTCAGCTATGCCCTTCTTAGACCAGGCTTGTCTGACATTGCTCAATATTCACCAACATTGCTGGACGTTGCCCAATATTACTGAACATTGACCACAGTTGTGCTAGTTGGTGTGTGTGAATTTGTTTGCATATACTACATGGTGGTAAATGCCTTTTAGCACTGCTTTATATTGCTTAACACATGGCAATCATGCCTCAGGTGGTGCTGCAGGGCTGCCTATGTCAGATGCACATACTACACTCCCTATACATGTTTGAAAGCAGGTAGTGTCAACTTCGGCATCCCTTTTACTATATGTGCGAGTCAGAGAGAGGTATAATTTCCAGAGTTCCTACTGAGCCAGTGTATGTGCTATGCATTGCCTCTTTGCCAAAGCCAAAGCATACTGGGCACACCTCCTTCTGCCTACTGGGGCAGGCTCAGGTTGTTCCTCCTCCGAGTCACGCTCTGCCTGTGATGGCCTTGGCAATGGTGGGGGGCTGTTTGGCCCAGGCTTTTGCTGGGCCTGCTGCAGCTGTTTTTGCAGGATCATATTATGTAGCATAGCACATACTATGACAATTTGGGTACATGTAGTTGGTGAGTACTGCAAGGCTCCACCAGATGTGTCCAGGCACCGGAACCTTGACTTGAGCAGCCCAAACACACGCTCGATTACATTTCGTGTTTGTGCATGTGCCTCATTATGGCATTCCTGTTCAGGTGTGTGTGTGTTTCTGATGGGTGTCATCAGCCACGGCTCCAGTGCATAGCCAGCATCCCCCACTAGGTGACCATGTGGGATGTCCCCATTGGCAAATGCCTGATACAGCTGTGCCAGATGCCAGATATGGGAATCATGGTAGCTTCCAGGGCAGCCAGCACACACATTCAGTATTATGCCCTTGGCATCACACACGACCTGGCAGTTGATGGATGGGAAGCCCTTGTGGTTGAAGTAGACCCTAACCCGCTCGCCAGCTGGTGTTTTGATGCATATGTGCATGCAGTCTATTGCACCCACTACCTCAGGGTATTCCGCTATTTGCTGGAAGACATGCATATTGCTGGCCAATACCTCATGGGAAATGGGGAAATAAACATGATCACCGACACGTGCTGACATGGTATCCAAGAACTGGTGCAGTACCCTGGATGCTGATGCCTGTGATATCCCCATCATATCACCAGTTGGTTTCTGGAAGGTGCCTGTTGTTAATATTCTTAGGCCAACACATACCTTGGTTTCCACTGGGATGGGTTCCCCTGTGTTGGTTCTGTGTGTGAGGTGTGGCCTGCACAGCTCAACAATTTGCTGCAAGAGGTCTATGTCCACTCTATAGCGCTCCACTATCTCCAGCTCATGTAGCCCCTGGTAGGTTACCCTGGGCGTGTACACTCTTCTACGTCTCCTCACTGTGGGTTGTCCAGCAGCATTCGCATTGTCACCACCCTCAGCATGTTGCATATGTCACCTTATAACAGCAATGGCAGCCACTAACATTTCTTTGTCTCAGTAAAGCTAGTTTTCACTTCTATTAGCTTACTGCAATGTTGCAGTGTCTCTTGTGAGAAACATAATGGACTGTTGTTTGCAGAGTTTTAAGTGCTGGGCTGGGCTGGGCTAGTGTACTGTCTGTGTAATTGCCTGATTCTGATTGTTTTCACCTGCTAGTTCTGCTAGTACTCCCTGGTAGCTTCCTACTATTTGTTGTGCTTCCTTTTTCCTTTCTGTTTCCTTGGGGGGGCAGTGCCGCACCCACAAGCGCAAACATGCAAACAGCAGCTCACACGCGTGCACACATGCTTACATGGACTAAAACTTGCTTATTCTTGTTTAAAAGCACGCACACCAGTGCAAACGCGCTTACAACTCTTTAAACAGCCTTATACATGCTTATTCCGGCCCGCTCAGCAAGAAACGTTGGTGTTATCCACAGCATACACCTTCTATTTCTTGCCTTTACCTAGCCTACCTGTTGACACACCTCTTTCAATGATGTGTAAATGATAGCTGACACATGCCACTCTGCTCCAATGAACTTCACTTCTTTCATACATACCCCACTCATGATGTCACCTATCTTCAACTCTGTTACTCCCCTTATCCTTCTCCTACACTCCGCTGACTGTGCTCATTTGCTGTGTAAACTTGCAATTCACTATCCTAACCCTCCTTTGCATAGGATTGCCTACTAATGCTTGGTAACATCTCTTAGACTGAGCTTCTCCCCTTAGCAACCTCTACTCGGTGGCCATGTTGTCTTCAGCCTGCCATTCACTTGCATTGTAAATTCATATTAGCAATAAAATCCACATTTGTGGATCTTAATTATTGATTTTCTGCTTTTTAGGGTGCAGTGCATTTGCACTGCACTGCGCTACGCTTAAACCCCAGAGATCGGGATGAAAAAAAAAAGTTATCTCATTTTTATTTTGTATCACTTAACATTGCCAATGGCCGTATTTTTGTCCATTGGCATGCTTCCTCCTGTAAATGCATCCTTTTTTTGGAGCTGTCACTGCTCCGTTTTGCTATTTGCAGAACCATACTCAGTTGTCAACTGAGTACATTTCTGCAAATAACACTAATCCTACTCGAACTGGTTCAGGTTTCATGGATCACTAATTTACCTCATTTGCATAGCTTTCGCCTGCAATTGAGGTAATTTGCATATCAAGCCCTGTCTGTGTAGGACTAGTTATGAGAGCTCTGTTGCATGCCCCTACTGGCTGTTCCTGGATCGCTCGGCAGACATGTTGGCTGCATGGAGTCTTACTCTACTCTTAGACTCCGTGCAAGCCTTCGTGAATCTGGCCCAGTATCATAGAATTCGCCTTCTTGAAATCCTGCTCCTGGGAATTCTCCCATTTCCCCCTCGACATCTTTCTTTGAGATTTCTATCATAGGATGTTACACTATTGATAGCTTTGGCATAAATTAGCCCAAGAAATTAACCAAGCCAAGCACTTGTCAGAGTTCCATTAGATTTGTTTGACTCTGCAACTTAGCTGTAATCTCAATTTAGCTTGCATGTGGCTTGATGCTGTCACCACTGGTAGAGTGTCCAAAATACTGAATTTTAATTTTGCCAGAGCAATACTTCTTTTTATTTAGCCCAATTCCTGATTTCTTAATGATTTGTAACACAGTATTTAGCCTTTTATTATACATTTGCTTATTAGGCCCAAACACTAGAATATCACCTATCAGGACCACAACATCCTCATGGCCTTTTAGTGAGGTACTCATTTCTTAATGGAAAATCTCAGGTGCAGACATGATCACAAAGGGTAACTGCCCTGAAAAAGCATTTCTCTGGTGAAGTGATAAATGTTTTCATCTTTTTCTTGCATGGATTTAGAGTATTTGCCAAAACCTCCTGTATGCCATTAATGTGGAAAACATCTTTCCCCTACTAACTTTGGTGGTATATCTTCCAAAGTATGTAGGATAAACCACTTCCTTTTCACTGCATCACTTAGTTTCCTTCAGTCAACACATATGCTGACTTGATTGGCAGCAGTTTGGACCATATCAGTCATTGGGTACAGCAACCACTTCTGTTATGCCAAGTACAGGTGCTGACCTTGTGGGAACATGGGCAAAATTCAAGGCTAGGCTTATAAGGTCCTCCGGGCCAATAGTCTGGTATCATCCTATGAACCTATGAACCTGCATTCTCCTTAACTCAGCTTCCACTTTGTAGAACACAGGAAACAGTACTGTCATGTGTGTAGTAAGTGCATAACAGATAGAATTAGGCTTTAGTCTTATTTTAACTTGCTCAAAATAAAGAGTTCTAAAAATCACCAAACACATCCACATTCACTTTATCATTTCTAGCAATTCAACCCAGCTCACACACCTCAGTTCTACTTATTGACATATAAATCCATGAGAACATCAACCTAAAATTTGTAATTGTGCCATTTCTTCTCAATCGTTTTCTGTTGTAAGAAATTTGTTGACAGTTTCATGTGATTCAATAGGTACCACATATAGTACTGTAATGTCTGACCCAATGTCTATTTTGAACTTCACTGGAATTCCAAGAAATGTAAGGTTTACATCTCATATGTCTTCTGTGTATTTTTGGCCACCAAAGTCAAAAAGAAAGTCTCTTTTGCACTTTATGTCATCCTTTTTCCTGTTGATTGTTCTTTGACCACTTTGGTCTTATGCACAACAGGAAAGTGTCCTATGCTGTTGTACTTTGAATGCCTCTTATTTTGTGCCATATATTACTCTGACTCAGCATGCACACTGTTGCTTCTGGTACAATTTTCTAGCTTACACTAATTTGTTTTGTCACTCCTCCAATTTTTTTTTTCACTTAGCTTGAGCTTAACTTTACAAATGTCTCCCACCACACAAATATCAGCACTCTGCCTTTCAGGCTGGCATGTTATCTGTACAATCATTTCCAGTGCTTTATTTCCCTCTAACTGTAGCTTTTGTGAAGTTTCACTTTCAGCAATAACAATATCCATTCTGTCTCTAATTTTCTCATCTTTAGCATCCCTGAATTCAGTGTTAAACCAATTAACACAAATGTGTCACAGATGCTTCAACAGATTAATGCCTGTTCTAGTGATACAGAGGGATAGAGCCCTTGCTGTAATGTAAGCAACCACAGTTTGAATTCTGGTTTGGCCAGTTGGTACAGACAAGCAGATTGCTGCATGCCCATCTTATGGGGAAGGCAGGCACGCATTCATGGGCATATGGACATGCAGGTTGATTTACCTGGAGCAGACTGGGGTAACAATCATGCGGTGCCTCCACTGAGTTGGTAGGCTTGTCCACCTGACATTAACTCCTTGGTGGGGAATAAATGGGTTTATTGGCTGACTGGGGCGAGATGATCAGCAGGCAGCAAGGGAAAAAAGATGCAAAAGAAAAAAAACGTCATTAGAGTCACTGTCAACTCATATACACATAAGAAAATGTGCCCTTTCATGAATCGCATTTTTTTTGACAAAGCATGTTTATCCAGTTTGGCTGCAGCGAACTAAATGTAAATTGACCCTCAGAAAATACTTTATAAAAGGGATAAAGCTACTTGCCCCTAGAATAAAGAAGAATTTACCTGGATTTCTTTTTTTTTTTTTTTCCTAAGCTTGGATGTTCTTTTTCTTTTTTTTAAAAAAAAAAAAAAAAAAAAAAAACTTGTTTCCATGTTGGCCAAGTAAATCACTGCAAAAAAAAAGGGGATCTAGCAGGTTGAAGTTTGTTATTTTGTTGATTGTTTACCGCTTTTTCTTGAGTTTCATTAGGCACTTGCTGTGGCTATTATAAGATCAAAATGGCTTAAAACTAACTGGTAACATTTTTGTTGGTTATTTGGCATGGTTTCTGCTTCTTCTGGGCATTTTCCTCATCATCCAAATGTCTGGTTTCTAACACCAAGCAATGACAGGATGCTTCACACAAGTGTTTAAATCAGTTCAGATCTGGCAGACATGCAGGTAAATGTTCTTTTCCTTTATTCTGTACTCTCAGCAGAAGCATGGCAGTACAGTCCACATATGCATATCTTCCCCATGTTCAGCCTCCATTGTGCCATATGTATTATGGGTTAGTAGCCTCTATTTCATACAAAATAAACATGCTCACCCTCCTGCCGATCATATAGAATGTCTGTTGATTTGACATCATCTCAGGAGGAAACCAGAGAAACCAGAAAACAACCCCATGCAGACATGCAAAGTCCACAAACACAGTGACCAAAAGACAAGGCTGAACATCGGATCTGTAAAACAGAAATCTCTCCACCGAGCCTCTATACTGCCTCTGCTTAGATGAAGAGTGTTATAGTCTGAGTTACACGCTTATGTGGGCTTTTTTGTTCACAGACTCACATCAGCTTGGATAGTGATTGCTTCTTGGAGGAGCCCTAGCATTGGTGCTACCTTATTTAGTATTCGTTAAGTTAAATGACAAAGAAACATATTTGGTCTTCTAGATCTGACCTTTATATTGTCATTTTCTGGCCTTACGTCTAAAAGCAATTAGTCTGTGGCATCAGTTCTAGAACCACTTAAGATAAAAGGTTCTCTGCAGTGTTTTATCTATATTCAGCCATAGTTACAAAATATTTTGATTACAAATAGTTCTCCTTCAACTCTGGTTTCAGCTTTACCTACTTATCACAGGCGTAATGTTTTGACAGTGATCATCTTTTACATTGCATTGAAAAATGCTTTAGCTGTAGAGTGAGTGAGAAAGAGGGTGTGTGTGTGTGTGTGTGTGTGTGTGTGTGTGTGTGTGTGTGTGTGTGTGTGTGTGTGTGTGGGTGTGTGGGTGTGTGTGTGTGTGTGTGTGTGTGTGTGTGTATGTGTGTATGTCTGTGTGTGTGGTCGGTGGCTGTTTGTGCATTATGTGTTGAACATTGCAAGGAAGAGTTCTCCACATAAAGTCATATAGCTGGTACAGAAATCTTTATTGTTGAAATTGTGACATACAGGGTGATAAGCCCATGCAGTCATGACAGAAAATAAAAATGAATTAAAGAAACATACAAGGGATATAAGCACCTTCATCAGGCTTAAATAAAGTCACATGTGATGCATGAATAGTGGTTGATATTTACCTGTCTAGAAAAAATATGCAAATCTGCCAGCTGCATCCAGTCTGTTGACCAAAGCAGGAACAGATATACATATAATGGTTCTCCTCACTTGCTGAAATTACTGAATAGTCAGTCATTCTTCTCTTTCCCAAGGGCAACGTTTTACACTATAAGGCCAGCAGTATGTTTATTTCAACAGCATGTTGACTGCATTCCCACTTTTTATTAGAGACTTGACCATTTGAATAATCAGGAAATGGATACAGCTAATTGAGGAAGAGACTCTAGGATGACTGATGAATGTTTCATAATCCCTTGTAGTATACATGTAGTTAAGTTAAAACACTCACAGTGGTATCCTTGTATGGAGTCCCTAGTGAAAATGCCATTCCCACAATTCTCAGCCAGCTAGCACTATCCAGCCAAACTCTATGAGACAGCAGTCAGCGCACTGCAGGGCCCTCACCCTTATCCTCACCTCAGGGGAAAAGAATAGCCTCTCATATGCTCAGGCTGACTTTCCCCAACTGAACATCTGATGGTAGGACTGTTCATCTTTCATAACTGACTGCTACCATGGCAGTGAGCCAGCCAGCTAATATAACATTCTTCTGTACTATAACAGTAGTGCCAAACCGTATGGAGTCTGGAAAAAATACATAACATTTAATGATTTTTATACCGACCTTCCTACTATTGAGTGAAACTTTCTAGCCATTCATTCCCACTAAGTGAGGGCCTTACATCTCATTCATTCCCTGTGAGTCAGGTATGAGCATTTAGGATATGTGACATGATGGTTGACACTGGGGGAGAGGGGGTTGGTGCGAAATGGGCATTTGCAATATGTGCTCATTCCTCTGCATGTTAAATGATAAAGTAACCCTGCCCTCTGAAGACAATGCTCAGTTTATTCAAGCAATTTGATTGTAGAGTGTGCCAGGTTCAGTATATGTCTCCATGCTCTCCCTTGAAGACAGGTGAACAGGCTAAACTTTGTGATTCCTCTCCAACCCCTATGCCAGTTGCAGCAGATGCCCATGCCACTAACCACACTTGGGCCACTTTGATAGTAGTCAGGGATTTATTCCAGTATGCCAATGGAACTGGTCTTTGAAAATTTAAAATATGATGCACCACACTCTAAAGCAGCTTTTTCAGGTGACTGACCATAAAGTGTTTTGTACTGGCTTCAATTAATCCAACGCATTTGATATCGTACCACTTCTGATACAAACTAGTCATTAGAAAATGAGAACGAATGCATGTCTGGCTCTTATTTGGTCACTGTTTCTTGAGCCATGCCTTTTGCTTCAGTCAGTTGCTTTCAAACTTGTAATCATCATGCTATCTTTACAGGATAAGTTCAGTTCTATATAACGAATGCATACCAGCACTTAACTGCAGAAATCCCATAGAACCGACAGCTTATCTAATTTGCATGTTTGGAGTTCAAGAATATAAAGCACAGCAACAAAGTCCTCCCCCAAATAGTACAGTAAGTATTACTACAACAATTTTCATACTGCATTTTTAATATGCATGCTAAAAACATTTTCTATAATGTTGGCAAATTTGTCCTATGTCAACTGAAGCTTATACCCATTTGAAGAATTTCGTAGATAATAACCTCAGTTTATGATCAAGTAATGCAAATAAATATTAACGCACCCACCGGAGCAAATGCCTCTTGGCTACCTAATACGATAATGTAACAAAATCCAAGGAATGTAGCAGAGAGGCAACCACACAGCAGCAACAAATCCAGTATTAAAGATATCAGCAATAAATCCAGTAAACTCCAGTAAAATAGATTCAGGTTTTATTTGCATGCACCAGGGTAAGCGCTTTCACATACAGCTTCATCAGACCGTTAAAGTTTGAAAACTTCAGACTCATTGCATTATATATTCATCACATGTTAAAATTTAATTAATCAATTAAGTGTTTTAAAGATACATACTCGACACAAGTACATTGTGGAAGGTATATAAAATATAACCTACTATAGTGTAAAATATCATATTCTATAACATTCAATTAAACTATTGTGCAAATATGCTAAATGCCTATACCTATAAACAAAGAATAATACTTCTATCATTCAAAAGAAGTAAACTTTCATGCTACTGTTATTAAAATGCATTACTAATGGATGCTGAATCATTGTATGAAAATATAAACTTTCTATTTCTAGCATATTAAATAAGCTTTAATAACTATAACATTTTTTTTAAAAATACATACAAAGTGCTTAAAAATACGACGTGTCCTATCTAAACCTTAATTAAGTCTAGTACTACTAAGTATGAAAAAATAATGATATTAAAATATATCAGTAATGAATAATGTACAAAAACAACACTAACATTATATAGACATACCACAATAATATGACTAACTAATAATCAGACATCTAGACCTTAAAACAGGTTTAAGTGAGGCTCTTTCATTGAGGTCTCTACCTTTGTCTGCCCTCATTCTCATAATCCAATTAATTTCCTTCCTTTCTGTATTATTTCATATATTACCCTCCCTCACTATCGGAATAATGGTATCTATGACCATAAAATGAAAAACGTGATCTTGTCCATGTGCCATCGTGTGTTTGTCTAAGGCATTGGTAACACAGCCTATCCTGATGGCATAAAGGTGTTCTCTAATTCTAGTTCAGAAAGCCCTATCAGTTTTATCGACGTAGAATGAGAGACATCCCTGACATACTGCTAAATATACCACATGGGTGCTGCTACAGTCAGCAGACACATGAAACCTAAAATACTGGCCTGTGTCTGGATGTGTAAAGCCATCCCTTACTTCAATATATGTACAAAAATTACATTTCCCACAAGGACGCGTACCTGTATAGTTGAAATGACTGGATTTAACTATTGGATGGCAGAGTAACCTTTTAAGGTTAGGTTTGTTCTTAAATTGAAACTTTGGTTTATTCCCCAACTATATTTCTTAATTCTAAATCGGTGGTAAGGATACACCAGTGGCTATTAATAAGCTCCATTATATCTTTATTATCACTAGTATAATACATAGGTATCTTTAAATGGGATGTTCCATTGTTTTGCTGATTGGAAACATTTACTTGAGCAGAATAGTATGGTGCTACTCCGTTTTCCCTCAGCTGATTCATATTTTGTAGCCCTGCCTCAATCTCTGATTCCTTATAACCACGTTTAAGAAGTCTATGTTTAAAAGCATTAATCTCTTGTTGGTATCCTTCTTCTGTTGCATTGCGGCACGATATTCTCATACTTTGTCCCTTGATAATATTACTGAATATATATGAGGGATGAATGCTACGCCGATGAAGGAAAGAATTCTTATAACATTTCTTTCTGTAAACACCTATATTAACATATGTATTCATTACTCTCTCAACAAAACCATCCAAAAACTCTATTCTAGTGTCTGAATAATTAGACATAAACTTGAGGTATGTAGTCATGCTATTCATGAATAGGACATACTTTTCTAAATCTTCGACATTACCTTCCCATAAGAAAAAGATATCATCGACAAAACATCATGTGCCAATAGCTACGCCAACATGTTTTTGGTCATGTGGGAAGAGGAAGAACTGTTTCCAAATGTATGGTATCAGGAACGGATTTCTTTTTATCGATGTTTTGTTGACGATATCTTTTTCATATGGGAAGGTAATGTCGAAAATTTAGAAAGGTATGTCCTATTCAAGAATAGCATGACTACATACCTCAGGTTTACGTCTAATTATTCATTTGCAAAAAGAACCACTTCAACTAAAAAAAGTACTTGAACAGGTTTGGTCAATAGTAGCCACTGATAAATTTGAGTGGAACAATCAGCATTACTTAGTGTTGGCAGACTCTTATTCGAACTGGTTTGAGATCGATTTACTACCTAACATAATGTCCACTGTTGTTATCACTAAGTTGAAACATCATTTTATGGTCCACGGTTGTCCGCACAAAGTTATTTCTGACAATGGTACCCAATTTACCAGTCAGTTGTTTCAGAAATTTGCAAATGAATGGGACTTTATACATGTTACTAGTAATCCAGAATATCCACAGTCAAATGGACTAGCTGAATGTGCAGTACAGAGTGCAAAGCAATTACTCGAGAAGTCAAAGGGTGATAATACCAATGTCTTTTTGAATTTGCTCAATCTCAAAAACATACCCCATGACGGTATATTTGGCTCGCCTGCTCAGAGACTTCGAACTAGGCAAACCAGAACAACATTGCCTATCAGTTCCATTTTGTTGAGGCCTGAAACAAAGAACAACAGAACAATCAGAGCTCGACTATACAGAAAGTATTACTTCCAGAAGTCCAACTATTATAAATCAAGCAGATTTCTTTGTCCATTGTAAAAAGTAGAGACAATGAGGATACAAATGGCGAAAGGTTTCGGCCAGATTGGTCAAGTAACAGGTATATGTGCCGAGCCATGGTCTACTTTGTAGAATTTGAGGGTGTGGAGTAGAGGAGAAAGCACAGACATTGTCTTCCTGCATCAGAATCAAAAATGCAGCATTGTTCCTGTGATACAGACTCTAGATCTCAGACCAATCCAGACAATGTTCCTGTTGCAGAACATGTCTTAACTTCTACTTCTGTTCTTGATGATGTTCTTGATGCCCCAAAGTTGAACATTCAGCAGAGACAGTCCCAGTTACTAGACCTAATTCTGATTTTTATGTCACGTGATTTGGTCATATTTCCAGACCTAGTGTGAAATACACAGCAACCTGGACATAATTGTCTATATGTATTTTGTTCTGTATAATTGCATGTCAAATAATTATTTGTATCAATTGCATGTTAATTAATGTCATCAATATTGCATGATCCATTTCTTAAAGAGGGAGGCTGTAGAATATGTGTATGTGTTGTACCTTTAAGAAGCATTTCAAGGACAGCACGTGCATATTATTAGCAAGCACATGCTAGCTTTAGTGTCATTTTGAGAGTGCAGCCAGTGAGTGATCATGCACGAGTGTAATAGCTAGTTTGTTTAAAAGTTTATCCAAGTTAAAGTTATTAAGCCTCAATCCTGATGTGTTTGTACATAATAAAGCTGCTTGAGGAGAAACCATGAATGTTTGTCTGTTTTATCCTGACCAGACAAGTGACAGCAGCCTTACCTTCATCCAACATGTGGCCACAGTAGTGAGGAAATCCTTCAATGTTGCACAACTTATAAGTAAGGTTATGACATCTAGGCCAAAGAGTCCATTATCTGGCTGTACTCTGCCATTCTGTGACCAATCACCCCACGTTGGGTTCAAACAGGGAATCCACAGAGGTTAGGACCTGCTTCTTCTTTAAGTGGTGGTGAACTAGGTGTGTAATAGATGGACTAAAAGCATTTGTTGTGTATAGTGGGCATCCATAAT
Source organism: Protopterus annectens (assembly GCF_019279795.1). Lineage (NCBI taxonomy): Eukaryota > Metazoa > Chordata > Ceratodontiformes > Protopteridae > Protopterus > Protopterus annectens. The sequence continues at coordinate 310,354,870 of NC_056732.1, forward strand.
CTTGTAGTTCAGCTCTATCTTCATAGAGGACAATCTCAGCCATGCTGCTATGTGCAGATAGACACTCAACCCTATAGACTAAATCAAAATGCATGCATAGTTAAAATTATACCAGGATGCATGATACCCTCCAGGAGGAATTTTAGCTTGCCTACCTCCTTCTTGTCTAGGTGGGCCTAGAAATGGATTGCTTGAGATGTGTTCTTTAGCGAACTAAGCCCAGAGCTTAATCTTGGTCAAATGGGGCCATAAGCAGGGTAATAGACTGGGGGTCTCCAAAACAGCCCCTCCTGCAGCAAATTCCTACACCCCGTCCCCAGCAGCATCCCCCTCTCCAGCCATTGTAGTTTTCCATTAGTTGACTATTTCTCCCCAGTTACCATAAACACTGTTCAAACCTATCAATGTGCATACTGTTTTCTTATTTGCTTTGATAATGATTACAGATATTTAAATAAAAAAAAAAATTAAAATTTTATAGCACAGACACCAATAGCCATTTTCTAAACAAACAATACAATCTTACAATGAAAACAGACTTGGCAGGTGCAGTAAACCTCTCTGCCCTTGAATCTCACATTCATTGAAATGGCATTAAAACCCACATTCCAAGAAAATGCATCTGTCCATGTGGATAATTAAGTTTACCTTTGGCCTGTTTTCAAGCCACAGGCTTCTTGCACACATTTTTAGGGCTATGCATATATGTATGTTTTCTTTGATTCACCTTTCTCATTTTATTAAATTATATTCCAGTTATAATACAGCAGCACTTGTTAGAATGTGTTTTAATTTTGTAGTTTTGAACATTCTTCCAGTAAGCAAGGAAACAAAATGTGTGAACCAATAATGACAAAACTACCCATTTCAAAAAATTTCAACCATAAAAGGCCACTAAACTTCTGTCATTACAATTTGCCAATATTAGTCAATATACACAATCTATGCAAAAGTAAAAGTCATATGAATAATTCCACATTAAAGAGACCTGTAACTAATGAAAAGTTTGCTACTGGGAAACAACTTTACATTTCAGTGTTTCATCTACAAATTCAGTGCCTGCTACCCTTGAAGAATTATTTGCCTATGTTACATTAAAACATTTGGTAAGCTGGTAATACTGCAATAGGGAATGACTGCCACCCAACAACAATTTCATAATTACTAGGTATCTCATACAAAGGAGGACACACTCAGGAGTGTAGAACCCCTATCCCCCTTAAAATTCACCACATAATCAGCAACTGAAAGAGCACTGCAGTATCAGCACTCCCTATACACGGTGGCGGAATAGAACACTGCCCCCCCCTTAAAGGGCACTGCAGTATCAGCACTCCCTATACACAGTGTGGGAGTAGAACACTGCCCCGCCCCTTAAAGGGCACTGCAGTATCAGCGCTCCCTATACACAGTGAGGGAGTAGAACACTACCCCCCTTAAAGGGCACTGCAGTATCAGCACTCCCTATACACAGTGTGGGAGTAGAACACTGCCCCCCCTTAAAGGGCACTGCAGTATCAGCACTCCCTATACATGGTGTGGGAGTAGAACTCTGCCCCCCCTTAAAGGGCACTGCAGTATCAGCACTCCCTATACACGGTGTGGGAGTAGAACACAGCCCCCCCCCTTAAAGGGCACTGCAGTATCAGTGCTCCCTATACACAGTGAGGGAGTAGAACACTGCCCCCCTTAAAGGGCACTGCAGTATCAGCACTCCCTATACATGGTGTTGGAGTAGAACACTGCCCCCCCTTAAAGGGCACTGCAGTATCAGTGCTCCCTATACACAGTGAGGGAGTAGAACACTGCCCCCCCTTAAAGGGCACAGCAGTATCAGCACTCCCTATACACGGTGTGGGAGTAGAACACTGCCCCCCCTTAAAGGGCACTGCAGTATCAGTGCTCCCTATACACAGTGAGGGAGTAGAACACTGCCCCCCCTTAAAGGGCACTGCAGTATCAGCATTCCCTATACATGGTGTGGGAGTAGAACATTGCCCCCCCTTTAAAGGGCACTGCAGTATCAGCGGTCCCTATAAACAGTGTGGGAATACATGGTGTGGGAGTAGAACACTGCCCCCCCTTTAAAGGGCACTGCTGTATCAGCGCTCCCTATACATGGTGTGGGAGTGGAACTCTGCCCCCCCTTAAAGGGCACTGGATTATAAGCGCTCTCTATACACCATGTGGGAGTAGAACACTGCCCCCCCCTTAAAGAGCACTGCAGTATCAGTACTCCCTATACATGGCATGGGAGTAGAACACTGCCCCCCCTTAAAGGACACTGCAGTATCAGCACTCCCTATACATGGTGTGGGAGTAGAACACTGCCCCCCTTAAAGGGCACTGAAGTATCAGCACTCCCTATACATGGTGTGGGAGTAGAACACTGCCCCCCTTAAAGGGCACTGAAGTATCAGCACTCCCTATACATGGTGTGAGAGTAGAACACTGCCTCCCCATAAAGAGCACTGCAGTATCAGCGCTCCCTATACATGGTGTGGGAGTAGAACACTGCCACCCCCTTAAAGGGCACTGCAGTATCAGCACTCCCTATACATGGTGTGGGAGTAGAACACTGCCCCCCCCTTAAAGGGCACTGCAGTATCAGCACTCCCTATACACGGTGTGGGAGTAGAACACTGCCCCCCCTTAAAGAGCACTGCAGTATCAGCGTTCCCTATACATGGTGTGGGAGTAGAACACTGCCCCCCTTAAAGGGCACTGCAGTATCAGCACTCCCTATGCATGGTGTGGGAGTAGAACACTGCCCCCCTTAAAGGGCACTGCAGTATCAGAACTCCCTATATACGGTGTGGGAGTAGAACACTGCCCCCCCTTAAAGGGCACTAAAGTATCAGCACTCCCTATACACGGTGTAGGAGTAGAAAACTGCCCCCCCTTAAAGGGCACTGCAGTATCAGTGCTCCCTATACAAGGTGTGGGAGTAGAAAACTGCTTGACTGCCATTTACTAAACAAAACAGTTATTTGAACGTTGAAAACAAACTTTGCATGAGCAACAATAAACATCTCTTCCCTTGAAACTCACAGTTCCATACAAATGCATTGAAACTCCTTGAAAATGCACTGAAACTAATAATTCCCTGAAAATGTACTGAAACTCAAACACAGTTCCTTCAACAGTATGGCAGTTGGTGTAGAGGATTCAGTCTCTTGTCTCCAGGGAACCTCACAATTCCTTTAGCAGTGTGTAGCGGCCTTTTATGGTTGAAATTTTCTGAAATGGGTAGTATTGTCATTATTGGTTCGCACATTTTGTCTTATCTGGTGAACCTCACAATTCCTTTAGCAGTCTTGTAGTTCATAGATTCAGACAGCTAGTTGACTAATTCCGAGGGGGGCGGGGGGGGCTTTCCAAGCCTAGCCAGGTTTTCCTGAAAGAATAATGATATCTTGTATCCAAACAGGACATTGAGAGCCAAGCATTTATAAGCTACCTTTGTCCATATGTGACATAGTTGCCAAGCCTCATGTAAATTTCCTATTCCCCATCGACTTGTCTAGGTTGTGCTTAAACTGGATAATAGACAAACTCAGCTTCACATGGATGAGAAGCCTGTTCCATAGGAGGAGCAGTTTCTGGGACACATATCTGTCTCTCCAGCATATTCTGTTTAAGACACAGACGAAGTTCAGGTTCCTAGACCTTGTATTTCTGGTACGCTTTGACTTAACGAATATGTAGGAGAGTCATAAGTGTGGGGTTTGCAGATGCCTTGTAAGCCATGCATAGATCACCCCTCAGCAATCTATAGGAGACTGAGTAGAAGTAAAGGGCTTTAAGGTGCTCTGTATAATGCAGGCTTGTTATATGTTGTATTATTTTTGTAGGGAACCTTTGAGATCACTCTAGTTGCTGCTAATGCAGGTCAGGTACATACCAAAGGGAGCATTGTACTCTATGACTGGTCTGAGAATGGCAGAGTACAGCCAGATAATGAACTCTTTGGCCTAGATGTCATAACCTTACTTATAAGTTGTGCAACACTGAAGGATTTCCTCACCACTGTGGCCACATGGTGGATGAAGGTAAGGCTGCTGTCACTTGTCTGGTCAGGATAAAACAGACAAACATTCATGGTTTCTCCTCAAGCAGCTTTATTATGTACAAACACATCAGGATTGAGGCTTAATAACTTTAACTTAGATAAACTTTTAAACAAACTAGCTATTACACTCGTGCATGATCACTCACTGGCTGCACTCTCAAAATGGCACTAAAGCTAGCATGTGCTTGCTAATAATATGCACGTGCTGTCCTTGAAATGCTTCTTAAAGGTACAACACATACACATATTCTACAGCCTCCCTCTTTAAGAAATGGGTCATGCAATATTGATGACATTAATTAACATGCAATTGATACAAATAATTATTTGACATGCAATTATACAGAACAAAATACATATAGACAATTATGTCCAGGTTGCTGTGTATTTCACACTAGGTCTGGAAATATGACCAAATCACGTGACATAAAAATCAGAATTAGGTCTAGTAACTGGGACTGTCTCTGCTGAATGTTCAACTTTGGGGCATCAAGAACATCATCAAGAACAGAAGTAGAAGTTAAGACATGTTCTGCAACAGGAACATTGTCTGGATTGGTCTGAGATCTAGAGTCTGTGTCACAGGAACAATGCTGCATTTTTGATTCTGATGCAGGAAGACAATGTCTGCGCTTTCTCCTGTACTCCACACCCTCAAATTTTACAAAGTAGAGCTTGGCTCGGCACATATACCTGTTACTTGACCAATCTGGGCGAAACCTTTCACCATTTGTATCCTCATTGTCTCTCCTTTTTACAATGAACAAAGAAATCTGCTCGATTTATCATAGTAGGACTTCTGTAAGGAATACTTTCTGTATAGTTGAGCTCTGATTGGTCTGTTCTTTGTTTTAGGCCTCAACAAAATGGAACTGATAGGGAATGTTGTTCTGGTTTGCCTAGTTAGAAGTCTCTGAGCAGGCGAGCCAAATATACCGTCATGCGGTATATTTCTGAGATTGAGCAAATTCAAAAAGACATTGGTATTATCACCCTTTGACTTCTCGAGTAATTGCTTTGCATTCTGTACTGCACATTCAGCTAGTCCATTTGACTGTGGATATTCTAGATTACTAGTAACATGTACAAAGTCCCATTCATTTGCAAATTTCTGAAACAACTGACTGGTAAATTGGGTACCATTGTCAGAAATAACTTTGTGCTGACAATCATGGACCATAAAATGATGTTTCAACTTAGTGATAACAACAGTGGACATTATGTTAGGTAGTAAATCGATCTCAAACCAGTTCGAATAAGAGTCTACCAACACTAAGTAATGCTGATTGTTCCACTCAAATGTATCAGTGGCTACTGTTGACCAAAGCTGTTCAAGTACTTGATTTAGTTGAAGTGGTTCTTTTTGCAAATGCAGTTTAGTACTATTGCATACTGAACAAGGAGAAAGTACTTCATCAATATCTTTTCTTAGGGCCAAAATACTAGTCCTCTCACCCTTCTTTTGGTAGCTTTGGAACCTGGGTGACCATGATGCAAAATCTGGATATTTTCATGTTGTAAGGAAGCAGGAAAATTTTTAGGACCTATGAAAGTAATGCCATCTTCCATCATCTCATCTCTGTAAGGAAAATAAGTTTACACTTCAGGGTGTACACTAGATTGCTTTGACAGCTATCCAACATTAATGCAATGGTTGAGCTTTTTCAAAATTAATAAGTCTTTGTATGATCCCTCAGCTCATCAAGTCTTGTAGTAGAAAAATTATGCACTTCCATGACATCAAAGTGAAAATTCTCTACATGAAGCTGTTCTGTTGTATTTCTGGGTGATCTGGATAAGGTAGCAGCCGGAAAAAGAAGTCTGCCTTTTGTATATGACCATTTTGAAGTTATACTTTTGCCATTCTCACTGGAGCTGAATGCATAGGCTTCTTTAAAATAGTGACTAGAGGTTGGTGATCAGTCTCAATCTGAATAGCTCGACCATAAATATATTCATGAAACTTTGAACAAGCAAATAATATTGCCAAAAGTTCTTTCTCAATTTGAGCATATTGGATTTCAGTTTGAGTAAGAGATCTAGATGCATAGGCTACAGGTCTGCCTTCTTGAAGAATAACTGCACCAAGTCAAAATTTTGAAGCATAACAGGAAAGAGTGACTGGTTTATTGAGGGTGTATATAAAAAGATTGAACACTGAAATGTTTGAACATCAAAACCTCAAACTTGAAAGTTCGAAGACTGAAAATATCGAAGCCGTGGAACATTGAATTCTTTCCCAGGGAAAGAATTTGGTGGGCCGTTTCTCTAGATTCACTATTTCCTCCACTGTGGTGTGATCTCAGAGTTGGTTTATTTAAGTAGTTGGGGTGGGAGGCAAAGCTCCCCACATTAGAAATAGTTTGTAGTGTTCGTGTGTTTCACATTTTGTACTGGAACAGCGATTTTTTTTTCCTGAGGAAAAAAAAATCGCTGTTCAAAGTCTTCTACATTTTCAGCTTTCGTGGTTTTGGGTTTGATGTTATAACATTTGAAGTTTTGACACTCCGATGTGATATATAGACCTGTTTATTGACATCATAGTATCTTAATATCAGTGGGGTGACAATTTTCTACTTAAGGTCTTCAAATCCTCTCTGGTTCTGTTCCAACCAAAACCAAGTATCATTTTTGCACATCAGCTCTCTCAAAGGTGCTGTCAACTCACTGAAGTCTGGTATAAACTTGCCTAAATAGTTGACCATACTAAGAACATATTGTAGAGCTTGAACATTATCTGGTGTTGGCATCTCAAGAATGGCTGCTTGCTTGGATGGGTCTAGTCACAAGCCAGTGTTAGTAAATAAATGACCTACATACATAACTTCTGGTAGTCTGAATTTTCACTTCAGATGATTGAGCTTTAATTTCACTTCATGTGCTTTGTCTAGAACTCTTCTAAGTTTTCTGTCATGCTCTGTTTCACCATTGCCTCCAACCAATAAATCATCTACTATTATAGCACAAGGATAACCTGAAAATATTTGCTCCATTGCACACTGAAAGACTTCAATTGCAGAATGTATTTCAAATGGCATCCTAAGGAATCTATATCTTCCAAATGGGGTACTGAAAGTAGTCAGTAATGAAGATTTGCAATGAAGCATCACTTGTCAAAATGAGCTTTTTGCATCCAAGACAGAAAAAAAATGTGGCATTTGGTATTAGATTTGTGACTTCCTCGACTGCATGCATAGGATGATGGGGTCTCTTTAATGCTTTGCTCAAATCTCTTGGGTCAATGCATATTCTGATTTTGTCTGAGCCTTTTTTGTGGGTTGCTACCATGGACAACACCCATTCAGTTGGTTCTGTAACTAGACAAATTATACCTTGCTGCGCCATTTTATCCAACTGAGCTTTAACTTTATTCTTCATAGCTATCAGAACTTTTGTTGCTGGTCTGACCTTTGGACTGATCTCTGGGTCTAACTTCATAGAACATACAAATGGAAGCTTGCCTAAAGTGTCATCGAAAACATCAGCATACTCTGAGAAAATAGCTTCCATTAAATTGGAACTAGGATATGTGCTTATATGATGAACTTAAACTTCTTTGGTAAAGAAAAACAGATTCATTCTCAGACTACCTACACATTTTAGCTTTGTTTCTTAGGTCAGTAATATAAGCTGCAAATGTTTCTCCTTGCTTTTGATCTCTCTTGTAAAAGAAATGCCCCTCTAATGTAATATTTGTTTGGGGGTTACACATTTCCCAGAATTTGCATTTCAAACACTTGGGGGAGGGGTCTTCCCTTGATTCAGCCTGTACAACAATATGATGGTTTTCCCCTTCTCCTTCATATACTGCTAGTGCATACATAAATGAATGCTCTTTTTCAATGATCACTGACCCAGCTAAGTTTAGCAAAATAAATGCCCTGGTGCATGCATATTTGTCAGAATAAGCTGCTTGTATAAAAATATTGTACTCTTGCTCAAATATTCTCCAATTCTCTGCAATATTCTGATCAAATACAAGTGGTGATTGTTTTCAAAATCTGTCTGCCATGCCAAGAAATTACAGTAAAAAACAATGCAACCCAAGTCCACTTGTAACTGTACGAATATGCACACATATACATATGCCTGACATTTATGCCAATATTTTAACCATGAATAGCACAACAAACCTCTGAATAACTGAACTTTGTGAAATAAGTCTCCTGGGCACAAGAATACTCTTGAAATCACTGTACTGTAAGAAATCACCTCTTATCAGTGTAAGACACATTTCAAAATAACTGCACTGCACAAATAAACTGGGCAGAAGAAGCTGAGAATAAAAAGCATTTAGAAGCAACTTCACTTGTGAATAAACAGTACACAGCACACTGAAACTTTCCCAAAATGGCTGTACTTTGCTAAATAACTCTGTACAGTGCAAGAGACACTCTGTAATGGCAGGACTCTGTGAATAGACACACCCAGCACAAGACGCTTTTTGAAATGACTGTATTTTCACTGCACTTTACAAAATAGTTGCACTTTGCACACAAATAAACTCATCAGAATAAATGCACAGTAATAAACACATACTGTAACCACTTTTACACACTTTTGAGATACTTTGAATGACTCTAGTAATGCCTTTAATAGCTTCAATCAATGTGAAATAGTAGTTTATGCCAAGGCACAGTATCTTGCCAAAAAGCATGCAGTTGCCTTGCTTATTTATGCTTAATATGCCCTTTTTGCCCTTTATTATATTCCTTTTGATTGTTTAATCGCTGTTCATGCTCATTATACTTTTTTGCGCTTGTTTTACTCTAAACATGCCAGTTTTACTTTAAACATACTCATTTTAAAATTCTGTGGTAATTCCAAACTCCGTATGTGCTTTTCTGATAATCTTTTTGTCAGATATCATAATTTTAAGCTTTTTGTTTAATTAATAAACTTTTTGTGCCTCTCACTTGTTTAATAATGTGGTTTGTGCCCTTGTAAGGCTCCATTTTATCTTTTTAAATAAATAAATAATTTGAGCAAGTTTTCTTTACCTTTGGTTCATTTCTGGCCCTTTTTTGTGCTTAGTTCTCTTAGTTTACCTTCCCTGTTAACTCTGCACCTCATAGCTCTGAAAAGCAGTCTCCAGAATCCCAGTTCAGGCACCATATCACTCATATGGTCAGGATTAAACAGACGAACATTTGTGGGTTCTGTTCAAGCAGCTTTTTTATGTACAAACACATCAGGATTGAGGCTTAATACTTTAACTTAGATAAACTTGTAAACATACTATCTATTACACTCATACATGCTCACTCTCTGGCTGCACTCTCAAAATGGCACTGAAGCTAGCACGAGCTTGTTATTTATATGCATGTGCTGTCCTTGAAAAACCTCTTAAAGGTAAAACACACACACACACACACACACACACACACACACACACACACACACACACACACACACACACACACACACACACAAACACACACACACTATTCTATAGCTACTGTCTACTTGTGTACCTGGATCCAGACCACTGGGTCAGCTCTTAGGGGTTTATTATCAACATGGTAATTAACCAGGATGGTTGACTTACCAAAGGGTGCAATTATGTATTTTTTAGCATTGAGTTTAAGACCATGGCTTTCACACCATTTGTTAATCAATGATAGTCTTTTTTGAAGAATGCTAATGTCTACTGGGATGTTGATGATAACCCCCAGCTTGCAGTCATCTGCAAACTTAGCCATAAACCTTCAGCATTTGATTCAATTTCAGAGAAACAGAAGCCAAAATGGAACTGGCCCAATACTGACCCCTGGGGACTTCGCTAGTGTCTGGCCTATTGGTGGATGCAATTTCACAAATTTTGACCACCTGGGTCCTATCAGTGAGTCAGTTTGCTATCTAGTGGGTGAAAAAGGGTTTATACCTAAATTAGTGAGCTTGTCTATAATGCCTGAGTGGGGTATTGTATCAAAAGCCTTAGCCAGGTCAAGGTAAGCTGTGTGCACAGACTTACCTTCATCCAATGCTGTGGTGTCTCTGTCAAAAAAGGCCACCAGATTTAATAGGAATGACCTTCCTTTAACAAAGCCAAACTGTGATGGGTCTGGTGTTTTTAGGTTACCTATGTCCTCTTTTATCATGTACATGATAATTTTTTTCATGGCCTTACATATGAGGCTGGTACGACTTATGGGTCTATCGTTACCTGGAACAGTGGTTGGGCACAAAACCTGACTGAAGGCTCCAATTGAAAAGTGATTCAAGTAGACCAGAGAGGTCATGTTTCTTGCCATTTATTAAACATCCAGAGATGTTATCAGGGCCCATTGATGCAGTATCTTTGGCCTTGGAAAGTACATTTATGACCTGTTAGCTAGAAATGGTTAGAGGGATTGTAGTATGTGGTATTTCCTTTCAACTATCAGGGAGGGAGAGGGATGAGAGATATGAGCTGAACCTGTCAGGCAAAAGGTTGACAATGGCCTCTGGTTCAGTGTGGGAGATGCCATTTATAATACGTTCTGCACATTGCTGTGTATTTACTCTGAGGATGTACACAGCTATATAAAGCTTTGTGGCTGTGCTTTGCTTGAGAAGATATGTTTTCTTCAAATTTAGCCTTTGAAGTATTAATTAACCCTCTTATATGTCTGTTTAGATTGATTAGGGGGATTTTAGTATGTGTGGCTTTATTCCTCCTATGCTTGGCCAACATTTTTTTTTCTTTGTGTTCTATAACCGATTGATACTGTGATTAGAGTTTGCCTTATTCTTAATATGATTGCACACAACTCACTCTATATAGCTGTCAATATGGCTGTAGAGAGAGTTTGTAAATAGCTCTGTATATCCTGTAGCATTTATTGGGTTTGGGGTGCCTAGAATTTAGCCAAAGTGTTGCTTAGTAGAGAGGGGTTAGCTTTGCAATAGTTCCTAAAAGTTTTTGCTTTCCCTGGATTTAATTTTTATTTCAGACAATACTGCCTTGTGGTCAGATCTGACAAGTGAAGATATTATGCTTGTTGAGGAACATTGGTCCCCCATGTTTGTGAGTACAAGGTCAAGGAAGTTTGCACCCCTGGTAAGAGAATGGACCAATTGTTCCAGGATGTTGGAATTAGCAAAGTTTAGGAATCCTGGACGTGTGCACTAAAAGTTGGTGTAGAGGATTCAGGCTTTTGTCTCCTGTAACCAAGTTACAGGGTCAAGTTACAAAGTTCAAGTTAATCGACTACCCCTCCCCCCCCAACTAGGGCATTACACACCATATCTTTCAAACTCTTAGTGCAAGATATCTGGAAAGTGCAAGAAATCTGGACAAAGCCAAAAATAATGGGGATACAATGGCCCAAAAATAGGGACAGGTATTAAATGTTTTTTTTTTTTTAACTTACAACATTGTTAGAATAACAGAATTTGTATAAGCATGCATTTTCTGAGGGATATAAAATTTGAAGCTCATATTTATGTCATTATTTAGGGACTTCAGTCCTCAGTGATTTGCCAGAAAACCATACATTTTATGAGAAACAGACCAAAACTATGAGGCTAAATCTGGACATTCTGCGAAAATCTGGACAACTGAGAGGTGTGTTACCCACACACACACACACACACACATACACACACACACACACACACACGCGCGTGCACACACACGCACACACATGCACACACGCACGCACACACACACACACACACACACACACACACACACACACACACACACACACACATACACACTTTCTCATACAGCAATGAATGGCTCATTTTAATTCCACACAGACAAACACACACATCCACAGTGGTGTTAAGAAGCTTTTTTTAAAGACTTAAAATGTTAATGTGGGAGCCCCCTGGCCAGTGCTCCCCCCCAGCCATGGGGCCTTAGGCAACTGCCTAGGTTGCCTTGGGCTGTATCTGTCTCTGGCTAAGCCTCAGTGTTACGAAGAAGTAAGCTCTCCTCCCATACATGTCTAAATCTCTGTACTCCTCCATTTTTATGTTGACAAAATGATGGCAAATGCAGTTGTCTATTGGACCTACTCTAGACTGAATAGACCACATCGGAGCCAACACTGCAATGTTTAATGAGATGAGATGATAATTTATCTGACAGCTTTAAAAGGGCATCAGCTTTTTTTGGGGGGGGGGTAGTGGGACAGAATTAGGCTGCTTTTTGGCTGGTCTACTACTGTTCTAATTACTAACAATCTAGGAGAAATGAACCAGGGCTTCTTAGGTCTCTTCCCCAAAAACTCAAGCAGGAACTTCAAGAATGAGGATTTTAGGACCACTTCATGCTATTTCTCATCAGCCTGAGGGCATTTCCAGATTTCTGAATTTCTAGAGGAGGATAGAATGTGGGTTATATTCACTATCCCTACTCACCTGACAGCCAGTACTCACAAAACTTCTAAATCCACATAGATCATGGCTGCAAGGAAGTACAAAAAAATCTCACTACCCATGGATATGAGTTAAAGCAACAGTGGGCAGATAATAGATGAGTGGTGGTTATTTGGTGTCAGGAAGTAGCACTGTAGCATACGCTAACATAGGCAGCATGGTGTGTGGAGACTTGCATTGATCTTCTCTGGTGTTTGGACAAAATTCCCTAATGGTGGACTCTTGAACTGATTACTCATGCTATCTCTATGAATCATACATTTTTGATGAACAAAAAATGTGGCACAAGACCTAATACAGGAGAATGAGATGGATCTGCATCTATTAGGGCTTGACACAGAAGGAGAGTCCATGATTCAGGGTCCACAAAACATGACCTTATAATTAAAGACCCAAGTATCTAGGATCAGGCTATCCTCCCAACATTCTCCACCAAAGACCATTAAAAGAAAGTAAGAATTCTGAAATTTACCCCCTACAATAAAACCTGAAATTATGCCTTCAAAACCCTGAAAATTCTGCAGTAAGAGCAAAGATGTGTTTGGGCTTGACCGTTTGCTATTTTGAAGGTGAGTTCACACCAGAATGGAGCTGGGTCTGGACTGAAAACTTGACTTATCTCAATCAAGTTCAGCCCTGATTCTGCTCTCTTAGTGATTTTCCTTGTGGTGATACTCCAGTGTATGCCTGAAGATGGAAGGAGAACTCTCCCATCAGTCTGCTCTTGAAGAACTACCAACCATCACTACCTTTGCAAAATGGGTTAAAAAATATTACAACCTTTTGAGCCTAGTTGACAGTCTGAACATCTGGCACACTTGTCATTATCTGCACTTTTCTCTTTCCAGAGGCAGTACAAGCAATGAGAGTGGCCAATTTGTCTGGAACCTTGGCAGACATGTGGACACTACATATTTTGCTTATATATGAGACTTCAGAATTTTACCAGCAATAACAAGGATTGATATGGGGTGATGTTTCTAGATAAACTCGTCTTATGTGCTCTCTGTGTATGATCTCTGCTGGCACTGGGACACTGTGGCATAGTGGGATAAAGCTTGTCTACAGCCCAAAAGACTTGAGGCTGAGTTGTGACTAAAACATCTCACAGAGCATGCAGCAATGAAGTTCATGCCTGTCCTCTGGGAAGGGTGTGTGGTGGAAGGGCAGATCTCTCACCGAAGACCTATGGTGTGGCATGGGCTCAAAAAAGATTGTTGAGATTCATGTGTGGGATGGTTAAGGAGGCATTGCTTCTCTGTGCAGAGAATGTGCATGTCTTCACATACTGCACCTCATTACCACCCACCAGTCTAAATAACAATGTCAGTATGTTGGGGTACAGCTTGGGGGAAAAAAGCCCTTTCATACATGTATGATTCTGCTGGATCTGGATGTACTCTATGCTCCCCCCTGAACCTCTAATATTAGCATCAGCCAGGAAATAACACTGGGAACAAAGATTTCATATTGTCTTTTTTGCCCTGTCTGGTGGTATTAGAGAGGAGTTTAGAGTAGCGGCAGAGCTGAGCAGCTAACGTTCAAGGGAATGATGCTAATAAAGCATAACAAAGTCATGGCATGGGCTATCTAGATATGTGGATGTCTCAAATGTAAGATTTTGATGAAAACACTACTGAATTCTTTAGTAATAACTAATTAATTTTCTGTTAAGAAGGTCCTTGAAGTTAGATTTCAGTGATCTTTGGAATATTGTTTCACTGGATGACTGGAAGACTGTATTACCTAATAGAATTATTTATTTTTTACTTGACTGAATTCAGGATATGCTTACTAAAAGTATAATGTATAATTATGCAGTACAATATACAATGCCCAATTTGACATGCATTTGTTCAGACACATGCAGCATGTGGAATGCACACAGAGATACCTTACTAAAAGGATACAAGGCCTAAACAACATGTCCTATATGGGCCACCTCAAATTCCTTTCACTATATTTGGTATCCTACAGATTGCTAAGAAGTGACCTTTGTCTGGCATATAAGGCATCCTCTGACTCATTACTGATGGATTTACCACTTATCAGCAATTCCAATGGCATCAGAAATACTCAGTCTAGGGATCTAAACATCTTCTGCACCATCAACAGAATGGTTTGGAGGGACAGGTATATCTAGCACTGGCTACTGCTGCTTTGGAACATTGACATAAAACAACCACAATCCTTTCCCATATTCAAGTGTAACTTGGATCTATGGATGAGTAACACAAGATTTACCTCGGAGCTGCCTCCTGTACTACTAATGGACAAAGGCAGCTCCTAGATGCTTTATCCCATGAATGGGTCCTGTCAGATTATCTATGGTATGATCCCAGTAATTCTCATTAGGGATAATATATAATTATTGGCCATGGGATGGGTAACACCAGTCAATAACCAAATGTGATAGGTTAATTTGTGAATAAAAAGGGAAGTCAGCTAGTCTTAAAATGGCCCACAAATGCAGAGAGGCTAGTATTTACCTCTGAATCTATGAACCTAAAAATTGATAGTCACAGTGAAACTTGAGAACTCAAGCTGTCATTTAGACCAGCTAATAGAAAACAACAAATCTTTATAACACAATTAATCATTTTGATACATTAAAATATATTCATCTCCAGTATGTTTATATGAAACAATGAAGAGTGCATGAGTGTATAGAATAGCCCATGTGGGGTATATTACTTCAGGAATGAATGAGTATATAGAATATTTTCCAGTTTTAATAAAATATGGCTAAGCATGAGCCACCGTTTAAATGTGGTATAGCTAATAAAGCTTGGTGTATGAATGTTCTTCTAGCCCTCATCTGAATCTGTAGACAATAAATAATAGTGCACATCTTGCTGCATGCACTATACGGCTTATTGGACTGAGGTCTCGAAAGTCCTATGCCATTAATGCAAGGAATTAATATTGTCAAACATGGCAAACTTATCATGATGCTATTCTGTGCTTTTTCCCCTCACTTGTCTTGAACCTTTTTGTAATAATTTAAAAGCAAGTGTTTCAATGAAATATGCAATACGTACCCAGGAAGAGAACATGTAGTGTTCTATCTCAGGAAGGAACACATAATTATTGAACTTGGCCGTCATTTCACCTCTGTAGCAAGAAAATGTCATTCGAACCACTGGTGGACATCTCTTCATTGTAGTGATAGATCACTCTTGAAAACTGGAAATTTTATAGGTTATCTTCATTTAAATACTCATCAATGAATGAATTTCTGAAGGCATAGGACATGGTAATCAGAGTTTTTCTTGTCATCATTCATTACAGTTAGCTTTCAGAGTTACTGGATTCTGTAACAGTCTACAAAGTCAGTCCTGTAAACAAGCTCCTTCTTTTCAAGTTTTGTATTTTTTATTGAAAGCTCCATTAAAGAAAATGAGGTTTAATCCAAACATCCACAGTTCTACAGAAAGCCCCAGGAACATGAGAATGACAATATTATCATTTGGATCAAAATGTACAGAAATTAACAAACCATTAAAATAAAGGACATTTATGAAATGTTTGTAGCGATTTTTTAAAAAAACTGGCATTTATAAATAATATTGATAATTTAGCATTTGGGGCAGAGTCATCTGTCCAAAATTATTTTATCATGAGCTCTGTACTTTCATGCTTGGTATTATATAATATGACCTACATTTTTAATATCCACTTTGAAAACTTGCTGATGTTTCAGAATAGTACACCTTTATTGTTTTTCAGCTGAAGGGAGTCCTAAGATATAAGATAATGCCTTGTGAATACATTACTTTCAAATCTAGGTACTTTTCAATAAGTGGAACTGTGTACAATGGAGACATATGTTATTTAGTATCAAACACTTTATCATCACATCATTACACTCTTTCTCATCATACGTTTTCTTAGTACTCACTGTTTTTCTACACAGATTTTTGTATAGTGACTCTTTGCACCAGATGTCTCTATGAAAATGAAATTAGTGGCTCACTGGTCACAGTGCTAAAATGAGAGCAGAGCTCCTACAGAGTAACAGAAATGGGGCTTTTTTAGTCATACTTTATCACTATGAATAGACATTGCAAGAGTTTAATTAAAGTCACACTATCAACTAAAAAAAAAAATCACAGAATATATCTGCATATATTTATAAGGTAAAACAGTCTGGTGGAATAAACATTTTTCTCTTGTCTCCCATCCAAAAAAAAACAACAAATTTCAAATATCCCTACAAGATCCTTTGAAGGATAAAGGCTTCAGTAATATAATGTATTGCAAAATAACCCAGGCAGTCTCATTGTGGGTCTATATTTCACACTAAACAGTTTCAGATTAAAGACACTTTTTCTCTACAAGGTGACTTTAAAAGACAGTGAATTCATGTCCAGCACATTGTCTTAGTAAGCATAGCACATGTATGAATTCATGTCCAGCACATCATCTTAGTAAGCATAGTACATGTATGAATTCATATCCAGCACATTGTCTTAGTAAGCATAGTACATGTATGAATTCATGTCCAGTACATTGTCTTAGTAAGCATAGTACATGTATGAATTCATGTCCAGCACATTGTCTTAGTAAGCATAGTACATGTATGAATTCATGTCCAGTACATTGTCTTAGTAAGCATAGTACATGTATGAATTCATGTCCAGCACATTGTCTTAGTAAGCATAGTACATGTATGAATTCATGCTACACTGATGCTGCACCATGAGGGGTAGAGAAACAAACCAATAAACTGGTAGCCAGTAAATGTGAAATCATCTCTAAAGTGATGGATAAAATAGCAAGTGAAAGTTTGCTGACTTTCTTGCTTCAAAGCCAACCTTATAATATAAAAAAGCACAAATTTACAGTTAAACAAACCTACTAGTCTAGTCTAGTTCAGTTTCGTGACTGGATTATTCTGGAAATCACAAAACCTCAATTGCAATAACCTCTGAAAACTTAAGCAAATCCCTTAGCATAATATGACACAGACATCTATTGAGTACTCCTGAATATCTGGGAGTAGGAGAAAAAGCAGTGCAAAGGATGATGGATGGAAAGAGGGCAAGGTAGAGAGTAAGCTGAATTTATCGCAGAACAGAGTATTATCAGTGATTCGCCAGAGAGTTGTCAGCTGATTCTATTACTTATCAGTGTGTTTGTATCAGACACTGCAGCAGACATCATAAACAATATCCATCTTTACTGAAAGATGCCAAGACCTGACCACAGTGATCAATATAACCAACAGCTTAGGAAGAGTTATAAAGAGGTTAGATAGATGGGCAGATAGATACCACCAAAGATTTAAGGCAGGAAATGTAAAGCACTGCACCTGAAACATACTAAGCTGCTGTCAACACGGCAGTGCAGTATAAGACCTATATGTTGTGATAATAGCAGCATTGCATCACTACGTATAGAGACAAAAGGCTAACAGGAGGTTAAATGTATTCCCAGACGAAAGGAATCCAAGAACAAGGAGGTGGTTCCCCATTCTGCTTGGTTACAAATTTTGCTGTACTTGTAACACTGTATGTGGTTTTGGACTCCCTATTGGGAAAATGATGCTACAGCATGGGAAAACATGCAGAGAAGGCAAACAATCACAGTAAGGAGATGGATGAAGTGGGTTATGGTGGAAGTTTGAATGAGATATGAGTCCTTCTATTTGAAACAAAGAGGGGTGCAGAACAAATGTCTTGCTGCACAAACCATGTGAAGCAGGATTATGAAAGCTTTAAGTACAGAATAAAGGACTGATGGAATAGGCGGGGTCCACAGTTAAAAATAGAGAACAGAGTTCCACCTTGGAAGTAAAGAGGTTTTAATTCAAAGGCCATGCAAAAGACACACATAAGTTGCCAAAATGTCAGACATGTTGTAGTTTAGCTGATTCATTAGGAAGACGTGTGACAAGTCTATAAGGCAGTAAGGTCTTGAGGAGAACCAAGTGACTGGGTGGCTGTTGTGCAGGACTGAGAGACCAGATACAGATTTTGATTCTGCTTACATGAATCTGGATTAATGTAATAAGCAAACAATAATTTACTTTAGTACTCTGCCTGTACTACTGCTCTCTAAAACACCATCTGCCTATATGATTTTACATAGGGACTGAGTAGCTCCCTGCCAAAACTCAAACCCCCAAAAAGTTGAACATTAAACTGTATTTATGAGTGAGACTGAATTAATATGTATATATCTTTTTCATAATGTAGACTTTATAAATCTTATTCCCTTTACAATTTTCACTAAACAGTTCTTTACACTGAACTCTTGTGAAGTGTTTCATTTTGACCATCTATGTAGAAAAAGAGTGAATCAGGTATTAAATGCATGAGGATGCAAGTCTGGTCATAAAAATTAAAAAGAACATGATTTAAATACAAATACTGCATATAAATGCAATTCAAGCAGCATGGGTGACTCTTTAGTCAGATTTTACCAGGAAGCCTACAGTATTTAGTATTTTTCCATGGTGAGATTAGTCACATTTCAACAAAATACTTCAACAAATTATTACAGTGTAAGTAAAACACCTTTTTTTTAAGGACAGAGAAAACAATTTGCATAGCCCAAT
Source organism: Protopterus annectens (assembly GCF_019279795.1). NCBI lineage: Eukaryota > Metazoa > Chordata > Ceratodontiformes > Protopteridae > Protopterus > Protopterus annectens. The sequence continues at coordinate 310,373,874 of NC_056732.1, forward strand.
AGAATAAACAGCAACTTTTCGTCAGCGCATTTTAATATACACAGTGCATTCTCTCTGTGTATATCACGTTAAACTGCAATGTATCCAGATGGCCAGATATAAATGAAATGCAGTGTTTGTTCATTTACCAAGTCTACCTGTTGCATAAATGGAATTAGAAACGTAAGTTATGAATAAGCACCTTTTCAATGTCAAAATGTGGACCTTCCCAAAGATCTCATGTAATCAAAGGTTAAAGATTATTATATGTACTGCAACTTTGCAGTAGCATCAAACAGCTCTACTCAATTTTAGTTTTCCGTAATCTGTGTTGGTGTCTTCAGGCACATCAATAAGTTAAATAAATATTAAATGCAGAGGCTACTGAAATATATATGGTGAATGCATTACTTATTTAAAGAAGTAACATGGTGCCGTCACAGGCATTGTTGGTGATATATAAAAGATTACCATTTCTTTTTAAGTTAAGGCTAATACATGTTTTGCATTGTCACTATTTTGAGTGCTATCCAGCTTGTTAGGAGCAAGCTCTTCCCCAAATCTAGATTATTGTACCATAGATGTTCTTAATGCTAATCACCCCTTATAAGAGGTACATATGGGGGTTAAACAAGGACAGATGCCACAGCAGCGAGTGCTAAATCAGTGCAACTGACTTTAAAAATTGTTTCTTATGAATAAAGAGTTAGTTCAATCAAGTTTACAATGTAGGAAGGAATGACTAAAACTTAGGTGCAGAATATATATTTGCTTTTTCCAAATATGTAAGTAATGTACAGTCAGTGGGAACATCCCAGGACAGACTGAAACTGGTGATTTAAATCATTAGCTAATGATACCGTTTTCCCTGTCTTACTATGAAACACTGAGCATGACCATTAGCAGCTGAGTTTGTTCTAAATATCCACATTTGAGTGAATTAAGCAGCAAAAGTTTAGGAAATAAATGTGAATCTGTCTTACCATATTGATTAGCCACATGGTAGCTACCTTCAAGCCTCAATGTCTACAGAAATGAGGCATTTCATCTAAGAACGCATAATAATGAATAGTAAGAAGTGTGGGAAATCTTAAACTGATACAGACAGCCTAAATATATGAAAGACACCATCAGACACCTAACCTATGCAGTACTTTTTTTTAAATTTTACCTCATATATATGTTTATTTAATTGTTTTCTTGCAATTACTTTTGTGTTGATAACAAAACCCACAAACAAAATCTTATCTGTTCATGAAAGTTTCAACGTGATCCAGGTAAAGAAAAGTGATGTGGTCAACATCATATGTTAGCAGCAGTAAAGGGAATGGAACCTGTGTCTTCTGGTTTTAAGACAGTAGGTAGTGACAACATTGTGCATGTAAATCAGAGCTATGTTAATATTTATGCAAATTCACACTTAGGCAATATGATGGCTGTTATTTAAGTAAATTACCATTGACTGATTTATCTAGTTATTTTCCTGCTGCAACAATAAAGATGACAAATTCATCTATTCATCTATCCACAACCCGTTTTTTCCATTTTTTGCACATGGGGTTGGAGTGTCACTTAAACAGTGACAATCACCTAGAGTCAAAGTTTACAATTGTGGGTGGCTAGCCCTGCTGCAGTAGTTCTTCCACACCACACACTCACATGCACACTCACACCTATGGCCAGCTTAGAATGTCCACTCCCCTTACTACATGTCTTTGGGATGTGGAAGAAAACTGGAGCACCTTGAAGAAACCCCATTTGAGCACAGGGAGGTGATGCAGAGTCTGCAGAGAAGACGCCCCAGCTGAGAATTAAACTGGGGAATTTCTTGCTTTGAAACAACAATGCTATCTGGTGTGCCACTGTGCTACCCTTGATAACTGATAAATTAGTAACATTTTAGACATATGACTCTGAAATGCGGTTATGTAAATTAGAACATTTAAATTAATAGATCATTTAGAATTATAGTGTGCATAAAGCAGAGAATCACAAAATTGTATACATAAAAGATAAAGGAAGGACTTTGTATTCTCACTTAAAAAAAAAATAATAGTTTAAGATTTTGATATAAATGTTATACTACCATCAAGTCAGATCATAATGGACTCCAGAAGGGGATTTTCATGTAACAATGTTAGGTTGTAGGATAATGCATTTCATCACTGGAAATTAGTTCACTCAGTGCTGGGATAAGCTCTAATTCCTATGTGACCCTGAACGGATTGTGAGACCAATTGCAGAATGGAAACACAATGCACTCATTTCCATCTAATCTTACTGTCCAGGATAATGAAGCAAATGAAAAGGTTTGGTCGCTACTAATTATATGTACTTATATGTGGCCTCATCAGTATTATTTCAGATTTTTGGGGACGTTGTTAAAATCTTCCCACCAAACCATCATATTTATATATATATATATATATATATATATATATATATATATATATATATATATATAAATCAACTTTCTAAGTGATTGGAACATAAAATTTGTCTTGGAAGTTAATTATAATGAATCATTGTCTATAGTTAGGCTTAATCTGCTCCTCCAATAAAATTATTACATGTTATATGCCTTATGACTACCCCATTTTTGTCTCTTGAATGCTATATATTTTGGCTGTGAACATAAGTCGTTTTGTAAACAAAATAAAATATAATTTTTCCTGTCATCCTCATGCCTAGGATATCAGATGAAATAACATGAGCAGCATAGCTTCAGTCAGAAAAAATGGCTTTTTTTTGTTTGTATATTTTTTTTATTAACAGAAGTATGACTATTTGCAGGTTCTCAGTTATCATTTTAAAAGCAGCATGCAGAAGGATCATTTGACTTGGTTTGCTAAGGGAGAGAAGCTAAGAATAGAGGAGATGAGATTGCACACTACTTGAGCATGGCAAATGTGGACCAATGAATTCATCCAAGATCCTAAGGTCAGATGGTCAGTGATAATTAGAAACAGAAACAAATCAAATTCAGGAAAAAAAATAATGCTATAGGAACCCCTTATGTTAAGGCTGAAATTGTTGGGGTATTCAGTATAATTAATTATGTGGTACAGATAGCGGTCTCTGCTTCAAGTCTGTATACATTTTGTGTATGAAAGTATATTCTGAAATTTATTTGAGCAAAACACTATTGAAAGGTATTTCAAAGAAAGTCTATGCATGAATGAACTGGTCCTGCCATACTGGTCAAATAATGAAAACAACCTCTTACCTTTTTGAATGTTTTATCATGTCACTTTGTCTTTGGTATAAAACAGGCCACTCATAGGCTGCATTTTGATCCACAACTGGGAAAGACTACAGAAATTGTCAACAATTTCTTCTAGCTATTGCTGTTTATGCATTTTTACTTTTTGCTGATAAGCTTCTATCTACTTGTATTTTTTTTTTATTTTTATTTATTTATTTATTTACTTTTAAGCTAGCTTCTACAAAGTGACACGCAAAGCTGACTTGAAAAACTTTTGAAAGCTTATAAAAAAGACTGCAGATAAAACGCACTACTGCCATAACTAGCGGTCACACTTTGTAAATTAATAAAAAAAGTCTGCATTAAGCAGCAACAGCTGCTTGTCTGACAATGCAGTCTATATTCCTCCAATACTCTTTCTGAAAAATCCTTTAATCATTCATTATTTTCTTCCAAAATGTTAGACAAAGTTCATAAATGTCCCAGCATTTTACACTTCAGTCAGTCTTCAATCATTTTTTTTTTACTATCACCAAACTTTTTCTTCTAATGAAGAAATACAGTTTCTATTATAACTGTACAGCTTATTCTCCTGTCATCCATGAAATTGACAATCAAACTCTTGCACCTCCCAATGGTCCAAGAAAATTCATAGCATTCTGTGTTTCTTAAACAAGACGTTGACAGCTTGCTTTAAGAGCCTTTGACATCCTTAAAAATTAAGGCAATTATGAGGCAAGACAAACCTTACCTAAACAAATTTCTAAAAAAGGAACACAACAAAATACTGTAGAGTAAAATAAAAGAAAAAAAGAAAAAGAAATAAAAAATAGCTTACTATTTGAGGAAGACCACATACATTGTTTTTCTCCCTCTTAACTGCATAAATGTCTCCAGCGGAGATATTTTTGCAGATTC